>NW_024742945.1:0-11982 GCF_018991925.1 Homarus americanus
CAGATTCTCAAGACGTGGTACGCCCTTCTACGCGGACTTTTATATAGTTCAGCAGTTCAATTTGCCAGCTGACGGGTTACTTGGTCTACCAACTCTTCTAAAGAACATGATAGATGTTCATCCACGTAATAATAGTGTTACGTTTAAAGGTGTTTCCTACACAGCAATGAGTCATTCTGAACCTATGCTCACCGCTAGGACGAAGGTGTTGTCTACCAATCCTATTAAGAGGAAGGCGGATCATGCGCCAGAGATATCTCTCGACCTCAACCACACACCTTCCCAGCGTGATTACAGCAGCAAGAGTTGGAAGATAGTACCTGCAATGTTGAAGAGTACTCTCCATTACCAGAATGAGGAATTCACCAACGCAACAATCCTGTGAGCTGAAGTGAACATTAGTTTCTGCAAATGATTCGTTCACTGCCCAGGGTGTGACAGGACGTGACTGCAGTTGTTGTGACTACTCATCAATCAACATCCTGTCAACAAAATTCTTTCGTATGGCGTGAACAACCCCCAGTTACCAGCACCCAGCACCCACCCTAGTGATGATGATACATCCGGTCTGAGAGATGGTCTCAGCATTCTGAGGTATGGTGTTGTGGATGACGTTGTGTAACAATTAGCGGCGGTTTGCTGTACTCAGGATTTTTGTGAGCATTGACCCAATCACCGGACCTTGGAATCAGCTGTGTCTACTGTGAGACACACACACACACAAGTCTACGGGATTGCGGGAGCAATTTCACATTATCAAGAAATTAAAGAAAGGATGTTATGTGTGTGATTTTCTAGATATCACAGCAATGTCGAAGTGCAACCAAATAAATTCCTAATTCGAGGTATTGTTGTGAATTGCCAATAGACTCGACTGGCCAGGATAGATCAAATAGCACCACATGTCAAGGTGATCGATCATCCTCAGGGCAAGACACGCCTGTTAGAGCTGCTTGCCGACTACAGAAATAGTAGCCTTGCCAGGGGAAACGCTAGGTCAGACAGATTTAACATCCCATCATATAGCGTTAAAGGAAGGAACCAACCCTATTTACGTACCAGCTTATAGACTACCTCATAGCCAGCGCGCTGTAGTGCAAGATATGGTTCAGGGTATGTTAGATGAGAATGTCATTAGACACTCAGAATCCCCCTTTAACAGCCCATTATTCCTCGTCCCGAAAAAGGATGGTGGATGGCGCCCTGTCATAGATTTCAGGCGCGTAAATGATCAAACAATCCCTGATAGGTACCCAATGCCTATCTTGAGTAACATATTGCAATCCTTAGGCAAGGATAATGCGGTATTTAGCAACTTAGATTTGCTTAGTGGGTATTGGCAAATACCACTCGATGAAAAATCACGAGAAATCACGGCATTTAGCACGCTTCTAGGCCACTTTGAGTTTCTACGAATGCCATTTGGTCTCAGAAATGCCCCACTAACATTTCAAAGAATGATCAACACCCTGTTTGCCGGACTAATTGGTAACACAGTCTGCGCTTATTTGGATGATCTAATAGTAGTCAGTAAGGACGTCGATTCCCATCTGATAAAACTGCGTGAAGTTTTGGCCAAACTTTCCACAGCAGGACTCAAAATAAAACTCTCAAAGTGCGAGTTTTTAAAATCCAGAATCCATTTCCTTGGTCATGTAGTCGACGGTGAGGGCATACACACAGTTAATGATAAAGTCAAAGCTGTATCTCAGTTCCCGCGTCCTACCTCAAATGATCATGTGCGTAGCCTTCTCGGATTATCTGGTTATAATCGTTCCTTTATCAAGGACTATGCAACATTAGCATCGCCCCGAACGAGGTTGCTCAAAAAAAAGATGCAGTGTTTATATAGGATGCTGAACACGAGGAAAGTATTACGGCATTGAAGACAGCGCTAACCAATGCCCCGGTTCTAGCATTCCCAGACTACACTCAACCTTTCACTCTCTGTACTGACGCTCCCGGAATTGGAGTCGGAGCAGTGCTCATGCAAGAGGACACGCGTGGGAAGTTTAGAGTGGTAGCATTTGCAAGTCGCAAACTAATCGATGCTGAAACACGTTATCCGGCGAAGCATTTAGAAACGTTAGCCGTTGTGTAGGCACTTAAGAAGTTCAAGGACATTATCTTTGGCTACAAGATAACTGTTTTACTGATCATGCGGCAGTCACCGAACTGTTCCATGGCAGAAACTTATCAGGCAGATTAGCACGCTGGTATCTGACAATTCAAGAGTTTGACCCCGAATTTAGGTATTTACCTGGGAGGGCGAATGTTGTCGCCGACGCTCTGTCAAGAAATATAGCACCAGTAATGCCTGTATCAGCATTCACTCTTTCGCAGCTGGAAGATGAGCAACGACGCGACCCATATTGGTCAGCTGTTATTTTTGCTCTCGAATCGGGCGAGGATGTTAAACTCCCCAAGTTATTTCTTCCCTTAAGTCAGTTTAAATTACGACAGAACATACTCAATAGGACGAGAAAATCTCCTGAGGGTAATGTGTCTCAAATAGTCGTACCTGACACGTTGTGCAAAGCAGTAATGACATTGTTCCACGATGTCCCACAAGCAGGTCACCAAGGTCGTGATAAATGCTTAGCTGATTTACGAAAGAAGTATTTCTGGAACACTATGAAGAAAGACATAGAATTACACATAGCTAATTGTTTGGCATGTGCTCAACATAAAAGATCGACAGGATCACCTGCCCCGATTCTACAATATCCTACACCAGACCGTCCGTTTGACACAGTCGCTGTTGATGTGTTACAACTCCCAATGAGTCATCAGGGATCAGGATACGTCTTAGTGTGTGTGGATCATTTTTCCAGGTTCGTGGTCTTTATCCCACTAAAAAGCATACCGCCGAAGCAGTAGCCTATGCATTAGTGATGAATCTCATATGTCCATATACTATGCCTAAAGTTCTACTCTCTGATAATGGAACAGAGTTCAAGAATGAGCTAATAGAGCATATATGTTTACAATATGGAATTAAACAAACTTTTGTGACAGCTTATTATCCACAGGCTAATGGCCTTGTTGAAAGAACCAATCGTAAAATCCTAGAAATACTGCGTCCAATTGTTAGTGGTTTTCAATACGCATGGGAGGATTGGTTACCGCAGGTTGCAGCGTCGATTAATGGGTCAGTTAATAGCTCTACGGGCAAAACAGCCTACTATATTGTCTATGGCACAGATAAACATCTGCCTTACGACATCCTTACAGAGGCGCCATACCTGGTATATAATACGGATGATTTTGCGGCAAAACAAATTCATGTCTTTACAGAAATTCATAACCAAGTACGATCACAGCTAGCGGCGTCACGCGCCGAAATGATCATCAAACAGCATAAACATGCTAAACCTATCGCACTGAACGTTGGGGACGCTGTTATGTTACAGGTACCTGAAAGGAACTCCAAACTTTCGGCGAAATTTTCTTGTACATTCCGCATAATCTCAAAAGAAGCAGGCAACAAATTCAAAATATGGAAGCCTAATGCACAGATCGCAGATGTCGTGCACGCGGATCGTCTGAAGAAGACCCAGATAAATGTCTTACCTCAAGTTGATGATAATGTGATTGATACATCCTTACAGACTGTTCAGAAGCAAAATGTCCCAAATGACTATTGTATGAAACTACGTTCTGCGAGTAGAAGTTAACTCGTACTTTCGCGTCAGATGGAAAACGTCGACGGCCAACTACAATCAGCATTGGACATTCTTCATGGTCTCAGCACAGCTTCGATGAATTCGACAATAGTTTCATGGACGTTGTCGTTCAAGCTGTATCTCAACAGAATCGTGTTATTTCTCAAACCTTTCACGCGATTACTGCTCTAGAATCAAAGGTTAATGCAATCATAATGGAGTCTAACCAAGTTTCGAGGATTGTTACTAGGTTACAGAAAGCAATCCCGACGTTAGAATGGCTCCTTTACTTCACAGAATATTTGCATGCTGCTGAAATTTCAGTTCATAAAATTGTAACCTCTAAAAATGAACTAATAGACAGCATTGTAGATGCCGGGATAGGACGTGTGGACGCGAAGCTTATGCCTGTGCAGACGCTTCTTGAAGCTTTAAAAAATAGCCAAGTTGCAGTATCATTTAACTCCGATTTTCAATGACAATGAGGTTCAATATCATTACCCACTTTTGGAGTCAACCCTCACGCACAATTCTGATCCACATTCCTATGCGAGGGCAACATGAGTTTAATGCATGGCATTTAGAACCCTTCCCCTGGTTTGTGAACGACACACTGTATACCCTAGATAGGCCTAAAGAACTTTTCTTACTAGATGAAGAATATTCATTGTTATCTATAGAGGATTCTGAGGTATTGTCACGGTGTAAGTCGTCTTATCTACACCTACACGTATGTCCAGCCTACATGTTTGCATTTATTCCTGCTGCAGAGGGAATATGTGAATTGGCAGTCATACAACCAAATGTACGCACAGCGTTAGCGCAATGCAGTTATAGGCCAGTTAGTCTAAAGACTGTGTTCCACGCTCACCTTCACAATGTGCAGTATTTGTTCTTTCCAAATCTCACTACTGTAATTTTAAAATGCCAAAATGGTGTTAAGCAGCTAGTTGTGAAAGGGCATTACAAGGCTCCTGATTACTGTGAAATCACTTGTAGTACATTACGGACCTTGCCTACTCATCAGCATTTTGCGTTAAATCGAAAACTCAAGTCTGCTTTAATTCCACTTCCTATAATGAATTTCACTATCAAGGATATTCAAATAGTATCAGAGAAATTAAAAGTGTTAGCTTTCTTGAACGAGACACATTTTGCTGATTTGAATAATAACTTGCCATTTTACCTGTCACGGGAATTTGCACTACCAAGTCTTACGATTCCCTCTATTCTGTTAATTCTGGCAATAATGTTCCTGTTCTGTTATTACCGGGCAGTATCATCCAAATTCAACATTGTTCATAACATACTAACCCGTACGACACAAAAGTCTAGGTCCCCTGTAGTAGAGAATACCCCTACAGTAATATCCCCAGCTTAGTGTCTACATATCTGTTTATAACATGGTTAGAGTTGTCTAGGATGTACTGTACTCTGTGAGTTATTTAGGCCTCACTGAGCTCGGCTGTTAGGTGACCGAGCGATGTAATAGGCCCCTGTCTCATCAACAGAACTTATTATATAAATGGGTCAATACATCTGATATTATATTCAGATTCACCACCCTGAAACTTTCCACTGTCTATGAGTAAGACATGAGATTGACACGTGAGCGGGCAACTTACCCAAGAGGGCGAGACCCATAGCTCAGCATTTCTGTAAGCACCCACTGCGATGCCCCTAAGCTTCAGTAGCTCACCTCAACTCATATCGAAAGGACGTGACCAAACGTTTATCATTCATAAACGCCGTCCCTTTCTCATTCACTCCTAGACAGTGAGACTTACGGTTGATATACACTCAGGAATTATATATACAACCTTTTATAATAAAACAAAGGAACTACCGTTTGGGATTCGTTACTTAAAACCCAAATATAAATATGTGTGAACGGACTGGTTAATTGGACAAGCAGCCGATTCAGTCATGGCACTGAAGGGGTGCCTGGCCCTCACACCCCGGGTCATGGACCTAAAGGGGTGCCCGGCCCTTACACCCCGGTTCATAACACTGTAGGGGTGCCCTGCCCCTACACCCCGTTTCATGTCACTGAAGGCGTGCACGGCCCTAAAACCCTGGTTCATGTCACTTATGGGGTGCCCGGCCCTCACACCCGGGTTCATAACACTGTAGGGGTGCCCTTCCCCCACAGCCCGTTTCATGACACTGAAAGGGTGCCCGGCCCTCACACCCCAGGCCATGGTGCTGGAGGGGTGCCCGGCCCTCACACCCGGGTCATGTCACTGAAAGGGTGCCCGACCCTCCCACCCCGGGCCATGGTGCTGGAGGGGTGCCCGGCCCTCACATACCGGGTCATGGAGATGAAGGGGTGCCCGGACATCACACCCCTATTCATGGCACTGAACGGGTGCCCAGCCCTCACATCCCGGGTCATAGCACTGAAGGGGAGCCCGGCCCTCACACCCCGGGTCATGGTGCTGGAGGGGTACCCCGGTTCATGTCACTGAAAGGGTGCCCGGCCCTCGCACTCCGGGTCATGTCACTGAAGGGGTGCCCGGCCCTCACACCCCGGGTCATGTCACTGAAGTGGTGCCCGGCCCTCACACCCCGGGTCATGGCACTGATGAGGTGCCCGGCCCTCACACTCCTGGCCATGGCACTGAAGGTTTGCCCGGCCCTCACACCCCTGGACATGTACCTAATGTAGTGCGCGGCCCTCACACCCCGGGTCATAGCACTAAAAAGGTGCCCGGCCCTCACACCCGGGGTCATGTCACTGAAGTGGTGCCCGGCCCTCACACCCCGGGTCATGGTGAATTGATGAGGTGCCTGACTCACACCCCGGGCCAGGCACTGAAGGCTCTGCCCGCCCTCACACCCCTGGTCATGTACTTGCAGGAAAAGGCCCCTCACACCCCCGGGTTATAGCATTCAAAGGTGCCCGCCCTCACACCTCCCCGGGTCATGTCACTGAAGTGGTGCCTGGGCCTCACACCCTGTCATGGCACTGATGAGGTGCCCGGCCCTCACACTCCTGGCCATTATGGCACTTAAGGTTTTCCTGGCCTCACACCCCTGGTCATGTGTACCTAAAGTGGTGCCCGGCCCCTCACACCCCGGTCATGTACCTAAAGGGGTGCCCGACCACACTCGGTCTTAGCACTAAAGGGGTGCCTGGCCCATACCCCGGGTCATGGCAATGAAGGGGTGCCCGGCCCTCACACCCCGGGTCATGTCACTGAAGCGGGGTGCCCGGACCTCACACACCCCTGGTCATGTACCCCAAAGTGGTGCCCGGCCCTCATACCCCTGGTCATGTACCTAAAGTGGTGCCCGGCCCTCACACCCCGGGTCTTAGCAATAAAGGGGTGCCCGGCCCTCATACCCCGGGTCATGTCACTGAAGGGGTGCCCGGCACTCATACCCCGGGTCATGGGGTTGAAGCGGTTCCCGGTCCTCACACCACGGGTCATGGAGCTGAAGGGAAGCCCGGCCATCACACACCGATTCATAGCTCTGTAGGGGTGCCCGGTCCCCACACCCCGTTTCATGGCAATGATGCGGTGCCCGGCCGTCACACCCCTGGCCATGGCAATGATGCGGTGCCCGGCCGTCACACCCCTGGCCATGGCACTGAAGGTATGCACGGCCCTCACACCACGGGTCATGGAGCTGAAGGGGTTCCCGGCCCTCACACCTGGGGTCATGGGGCTGAAGGGGTGCCGAGCCCTCACACCCCGGGTCATGGCACTGAAGGAGTGACCGACCCTCACTCACCGGGTCATGGCACTGAAAGGTTGCCCGGCCCACACACTCAGTGTCATGTCATTGAAGTGGTGCCCGGCCCTCACACCCCGGGTCATGTCACTGAAAGGGTGCCAGGCCCTCACTCCCCGGGTGATAGCACTAAAGGGGTGCCTGGCCCTCATACCCCGGGTCATGGTGCTGGAGGGGTGCCCGGCGCTCACACCCCGATTCATGTCACTGAAATCGAGCCCGGCCCTCACACCCCAGGTCATGGCACTGAAAAGGTGCCTCGGCCCTCACACCTGTAAGTCATGTGAAGGGGTGCCCGCCCTCACACCCCGGTTCATATAGCTCTGTAGGGGTGCCCGGCCCTCACACCTGCTTCCCCATGGCACCTGTCATGCCCGGACCTCACACTCCGGGTCATGTCAATGAAGGGGTGCCCGGCCCTCATACCCCGGGTCATGGTGCTGGAGGGGTGCCCGGCCCTCACACCCCGGGCCATGGTGCTGGAGGGGTGTCCGGCCCTGACACCCCGGTTCTTGACACTGAAGGGGTGCCCGTCCCTTACACCCCGGGCCATGGTGCTGGAGGGGTGCACGGGCCTCACACCCCGGGCCATGGTGCTGGAGGGGTGCCCGGCCCAAACATACCGGGTCATGGAGCTGAAGGGGTGCCCGGCCATCACACCCCGAATCATGGCACTGAAAGGGTGCCCGGCCCTCACACCACGGGCCATGGTGCTGGAGGGGTGTCAGTCCGTGACACACCCTGGTCATGACACTGAAGGGGTGCCCGGCCCTCCTTAGGCCATGGTGCTGGAGGGGTGCCCGGCCCTCACACCCCGGGTAATGTCACTGAAAGGGTGCCTGGCCTTCACACCCCGGGCCATGGTGCTGGAGGGGTGCCCGGCCCTCACATACCGGGTCATAGAGATGAAGGGGTGCCCGGACATCACACCCCGATTCATGGCACTGAACGGGTGCCCGGTCCTCACACCTTTGGTCATGTCACTGAAGGGGTGCCCAGCCCTCACACCCCGGGTCATGGTACTAAAGGGCTGCCCGGCCCTCACACCCCGGGTCATGTCACTGAAGTGGTGCCCGGCCCTCACACCCCGGGTCATGGCACTGAAGTGGTGCCTGGCCCTTACACCCCGGGTCATGGCACTGAAGGTTTGCCCGGCCCTCACACCCCTGGTCATGTACCTAAAGTGGTGCCCGGCAATCACACCCGGGTCATAGCACTAAAGGGGTGCCCGGCCCTCATACCCGGGTCATGGTGATGAGGGGTGCCCGGCCTCACACCGGGGTCATGTCACTGAAGGTGCCCGGCCCTCATACCCCGGGTCGCGGTGCTGGAGGGGTGCCCGCCCCTCACACCTCGCACAAGGGTGCCCGCCCACACCCCGGGTCATGTCACTAAAGGGGTGCCCATCCCCACCCTCGGTCACGGTGGAGGGTAACCGCAATCACACCCGGGGCCATGGTGCTGGATTGGTGCCCGGCCATCACACCCCATTTCATGGCACTGAAATAGTGCCCGGCACTCACACCCCAGGTCATGTCACTGAAGGGGTGCACGGCGCTCACACCCCGGGTCATGGACCTAAAGGGGTGCCCGGCCCTCACTTCCCGGGTCATGGGGTTGAAGCGGTTCCCGGTCCTCACACAACAGGTCATGGAGCTGAAGGGAAGCCCCGCCATCACAAACCGATTCATAGCTCTTGTAGGGGTGCTCGGCCCCACACCCCGTTTCATGGCACTAGAGGGCTGCCCTGGCCCTCACACCCCGGCTCATGGCACTGAAGGGGCCCTGCCCTGACGCCTCGGGTCATGTCACTGAAGGGGTGCCCGGCCCTCACACCCCGGTCATGGCACTGATGCGTGCCCGCCCTCACACCCTGGCCATGGCACTGAAGGTATGCACGCCCTCACACCACGGGTCATGGAGCTGAAGGTTCCCGGACCACACCTGGGGTCATGGGGCTGAAGGGGTGCCCAGCCCTCACACCCCGGTCATGGTTATAACCGGCGAGTGACCAACTCCTCACTACCGGTCATGGTGACTGGAAAGGGTGCCCGCCGCCCACACCTGTGCGTCATGTCATTGAAGTGGTGCCCGGCCCTCACACCCCGGGTCATGTCACTGAAGGGTGCCAGGCCCTCACCGGGTGATAGCACTGAAGGCCTGGGCCCTCATACCCCGGTCATGGTGCTGGAGGGGTGCCCGGCGCTCACACCCCGATTCATGTCACTGAAATCGAGCCCGGCCCTCACACCCCAGGTCATGGCACTGAAAAGGTGCCCGGCCCTCACACCCCGTGTCATGTGAAGGGGTGTCCGGCCCTCACACCCCGGTTCATAGCTCTGTAGGGGTGCCAGACCCCTCACACCCCGTTTCATGGCACTAAAGGCGTGCCCGGCCCTCACAACCCGGCTCATGGCACTGAAGGGGTGCCCGGCCCTCACACCTCGGGTCATGGCACTGAAGCGGTGCCCGGCCGTCACACCCCGGGCCATGGTACTGGAGGGGTGTCCGGCCCTGACACCCCGGTTCTTGACACTGAAGGGGTGCCCGTCCCTTACACCCGGGGGGCCATGGTGCTGGAGGGGTGCCCGGGCCTCACACCCCGGGCCATGGTGCTGGAGGGGTGCCCGGCCCAAACATACCGGGTCATGGAGCTGAAGGGGTGCCCGACCCTCATACCCGGGGTCATGGTGCTGGAGGGGTGACCGGCCCTCACACCCCGGGTCATGTTACTGAAAGGGTGCCCGGCCCTCACACCCCGGGTCATGTCCCTGAAGGGGTGCCCATCCCTCACACCCCGGGTCATGGCACTGAAGGGGTGCCTGGCCCTCACACCCCAGGTCATGTCACTGAAGGGGTGCCCGGCCGTCACACCCCTTGTCATGTCACTGAAAGGGTGTCCGGCCCTCACATCCCGGGCCATGGTGCTAGATTGGTGCCCGGCACTCACACCACGGGTCATGGTGCTGAAGGTGTGCCCGGCCCTCACACCCCGATTCATGGCATTGAAAGGGTGCCCGGCCCTCGAACCCCGGTTCACAGCACTGTAGGGGTGCCCGGCCCTCACACCCCATTTCATGGCACTGAAAGGGTGCCCGGCCCTCACACCCCGATTCGTGACACTGAAGGAGTGCCCGGCCCTCACACCCCGGGTCATAGTACTGAAGGGGTGCCCGGCCCTCACACCCCGGGTCATGGTGCTGGAGGTGCCCGGCCCTCACACCCCGGGTCATGTCGCACGAATGTTGCCCGGCCCTCACACCCCGGGTCATGGTGCTGAAGGGGTGCCCGGCCCTCACACCCCGGGTCATGTCACTAAAGGGCTGCCCAGCCCTCACACCCCGGGTCATGTCACTGAAGTGGTGCCCGGCCCTCATACCCCGGGTCATGGCACTGAAGGTTTGCCCGGCCCTCGCACCCCTGGTCATGTACCTAAAGTGGTGCCCGGCAATAACACCCTGGGTCATAGCACTAAAGGGGTGCCCATCCCTCACACCCCGGGTCATGGCACTGAAGGGGTGCCTGGCCCTCACACCCCGGGTCATGTCACTGAAGGGGTGCCCGGCCGTCACACCCCAGGTCATGTCACTGAAAGGGTGTCCGGCCCTCACATCCCGGGCCATGGTGCTCGATTGGTGCCCGGCACTCATACCACGGGTCATGGTGCTGAAGGGGTGCCCGGCTCTCACACCCCGATTCGTGACACTGAAGGAGTGCCCGGCCCTCACACCCCGGGTCATAGTACTGAAAGGGTGCCCGGCCCTCACACCCCGGGTCATGGCACTGAAGGGGTGCCTGGCCCTCACACCCTGGGTCACGGTGCTGAGGGGGTGTCCGGCACTCACACCCCGTGCCATGGTGCTGGATTGGTGCCCGGCCATCACACCCCATTTCATGGCACTGAAATAGTGCCCGGTACTCACACCCCGGGTCATGTCACTGAAGGGGTGCACGGCGCTCACACCCCGGGTCATGGACCTAAAGGGGTGCCCGGCCCTCACTACCCGGGTCATGGGGTTGAAGCGGTTCCCGGTCCTCACACCACGGGTCATGGAGCTGAAGGGAAGCCCGGCCATCACACACCGATTCATAGCTCTGTAGGGGTGCCCGGCCCCCACACCCCGTTTCATGGCACTAGAGGGCTGCCCGGCCCTCACACCCCGGCTCATGGCACTGAAGGGGGGCCCTGCCCTGACGCCTCGGGTCATGTCACTGAAGGGGTGCCCGGCCCTCACACCCCGGGTCATGGCACTGATGCGGTTCCCGGCCGTCACACCCCTGGCCATGGCACTGAAGGTATGCACGGCCCTCACACCACGGGTCATGGAGCTGAAGGGGTTCCCGGCCCTCACACCTGGGGTCATGGGGCTGAAGGGGTGCCCAGCCCTCACACCCCGGGTCATGGCACCGAAGGAGTGACCGACCCTCACTCACCGGGTCATGGCACTGAAAGGGTGCCCGGCCCACACACTCAGTGTCATGTCATTGAAGTGGTGCCCGGCCCTCACACCCCGGGTCATGTCACTGAAAGGGTGCCAGGCCCTCACTCCCCGGGTGATAGCACTGAAGGGGTGCCTGG
>NW_024742946.1:0-29327 GCF_018991925.1 Homarus americanus
CGGTATCCAGCACCGTTCCGGTTGCATTGTTGCTCTTCGCAAATTGGGTAATATTTCCCCAAATTCGAATCTGCTTTGTGAAAAGTCGATAATCTTTTCTCGAAGTGGAAATCTATCTACTTTCGGGGAAGTATATAATAACACAAAGTAGATGTTTACCATTTTTTTGATACAAATTTTCGTTTTTCTATGATAATCTATTTTCGGGAAAGTTGGTTATCTAACCAACTTTCGGAAAGTAGATATTCCCATTTTTATATGTCATTCCCGTTTTCTTATGATAATCTGTTTTCAACCGTTGGTTATCTATCTTTCGGAAAGTAGATATTTCCCATTTTTATGATACAAATTTCCCGTTTCTATGATAATCTATTTTCGGCAAATTTGGTTATCTAACCACTTTCCCGGAAAGTAGATATTTCCCATTTTATGATACAAATTTCACGTTTTCTGTGATAATCTGTTTTTCGGCAAATTTGGTTATCTAACCAACTTTCGGAAAGTAGATATTTCCCATTTTTATGATACAAATTTCCCGTTTTCTATTATATCTATTTTCGGCAAATTTGGTTATCTTAACTTCGGAAAGTAGATATTTACCATTTTTATGATACAAATTTCGCGTTTCTATGATAATCTGCTTCGCAAAATTAGGTAATATTTCCCCAAAATTCGAATCTACTTCCCGAAAGTCGATAATCTACTTTTCCCGAAAAGTAGAAAATCTATCTACTTTTCGGGAAAATATCTCAACAACTTTCGGAAAGTAGATATTTCCCCATTTTTTATGATACAAATTTCCGTTTTCTATGATAATCTATTTTCGGAAAGTTGGTTATCTAACCAACTTTCAGGAAAGTAGATATTTCCCATTTTTATGATACAAATTTCCCGTTTTCTATGATAATCTGTTTTCGGGAAAGTTGGTTTATCTAACCAACTTTCAGTAGATATTCCCATTTTATGATAAAATTTCCTTTTTCTATGATAATCTGTTTTCGGCAAATTTGGTTATATAACCAACTTTAAAGTAGATATTTCCCCATTTTTTATGATACAAATTTCGTTTTTCTATGATAATCTATTTTCGGCAAATTTGGTTTATCTAACTAACTTTCCCGGAAAGTATATATTTCCATTTTATAATTACAAATATCACGTTTTCTATGATAATCTACTTCGCAAAATTAGGTAATATTTCCCCAAAATTCAAATCTACTTCCCGAAAAGTCGATAATCTACTTTCCGAAAAGTAGAAAATCTATCTACTTTTCGGAAATCTCACTTTCTTCCGGAAAGTAGATATTTCCCATTTTATGGTACAAATTTTCCGTTTTCTATGATAATCTATTTTCGGGAAAGTGATATTTCCCATTTTTTTATATACAAATTTCCCGTTTTCTATGATAATCTGTTTTCCGGCAAATTTGGTTATCTAACCAACTTTCCCGGAAATAGATATTTCCCATTTTTATGATACAAATTTCCCGTTTTCTATGATAATCTATTTTCGGCAAATTTGGTTATCTATCAACTTTCCGGAAAGTAGATATTTCCCATTTTTATGATACAAATTTCCCGTTTTCTATGATAATCTGTTTTCAGCAAATTTGGTTTATCTAATAACTTTCGGAGAAGTAGATATTTCCCATTTTTTATGATACAAATTTCCCGTTTTCTATGATAATCTATTTTCGGCAAATTTGGTTTATCTAATCAACTTTCCGGAAAGTAGATATTTCCATTTTTATGATACAAATTTCACGTTTTCTATGATAATCTGCTTCGTAAATTAGGTAATATTTCCCCCAAATTGAAATACTTCCCCGAAAGTCGATGATCTACTTTGAAAAGTGAAAATCTATCTACTTTCGGGAAAGTATATAACCAACTTTCGGAAAGTAGATATTTCCCATTTTTTTGATACAAATTTCCGTTTTCTATGATAATCTGTTTCGGGAAAGTTGGTTTCTCTCAACTTTCGGAAGTAGATATTCCATTTTTATGATACAAATTTCCCGTTTTTCTGTGATAATCTATTTTCAGGAAGTTGGTTATCTAACAACTTTCAGGAAAGTAGATATTCCCATTTTTTATGATACAAATTTCCCGTTTTCTATGATAATCTATTTTCGGGGAAGTTGGTTATCTAACAACTTTCGGAAAGTAGATATTTCATTTTTATGATAAAAATTTCCTGTTTCTATGATAATCTGTTTTCGGCAAATTTGGTTATATAACCAACTTTCCGGAAAGTAGATATTTCCATTTTTTATGATACAAATTTCCCGTTTTCTTGATAATCTATTTTCGGCAAATTTGGTTATCTAACTAACTTTTCCCGGAAAGTATATATTTCCCATTTTTATGATACAAATATCACGTTTTCTATGATAATCTACTTCGTAAAATTAGGTAATATTTCCCCAAAAATTCAATCTACTTCCCGAAAAGTCGATAATCTACTTTCCCGAAAAGTAGAAAATCTATCTACTTTTCGGGAATCTCTAACCAACTTTCCCGGAAAGTAGATATTTCCCATTTTTTATGGTACAAATTTCCGTTTCTATGATAATCTATTTTCGGGAGTAGATATTTCCCATTTTTATGATACAAATTTCCCGTTTTCTATGATAATCTGTTTTCGGCAAATTTGGTTATCTAACCAACTTTCCCGGAAAGTAGATATTTCCCATTTTTTATGATACAAATTTCCCGTTTTCTATGATAATCTATTTTCGGCAAATTTGGTTATCTAACTCAACTTTCCCGGAAAGTAGATATTTCCCATTTTTTATGATACAAATTTCCCGTTTTCTATGATAATCTGTTTTCGGCAAATTTGGTTATCTCTTTCAACTTTCGGTAGATATTTCCATTTTTGATTGATACCCGTTTTTCTTGATAATCTATTTTCGGAAATTTGGTTATCTAACCAACTTTCCCGGAAAGTAGATATTTCCATTTTATGATTACAAATTTCGTTTTCTATGATAATCTGCTTCGCAAAATTTGGTAATATTTCCCCCAAAATTCAATCTACTTCCCCGAAAAGTCGATGATCTACTTTCAGTAGAAAATCTATCTACTTTCGGGAAGTATCTAACCAACTTTCGGAAAGTAGATATTCCCATTTTTATGATACAAATTTCGTTTTCTATGATAATCTATTTTCGGAAAGTTGGTTATCTAACCAACTTTCCGGAAAGTAGATATTTCCATTTTTATGATACAAATTTCCCGTTTTCTATGATAATCTGTTTTCGGCAAATTTGGTTATCCTACTAACTTTCCGGAAAGTAGATATTCCCATTTTTTATGATACAAATTTCCCGTTTTCTATGATAATCTATTTTCGGCAAATTTGGTTATCTATCAACTTTCCCGGAAGTAGATATTTCCCATTTTTATGATACAAATTTCGTTTTCTGATAATCTGTTTTCGGCAAATTTGGTTATCTAACCAACTTTCGGAAAGTAGATATTTCCCATTTTTATGATACAAATTTCCCGTTTTCTATATAATCTATTTTCGGCAAATTTGGTTTATCTAACCAACTTTTCCGGAAAGTAGATATTTACCATTTTTATGATACAAATTTCACGTTTTTCTATGATAATCTCTTCGCAAAATTAGGTAATATTTCCCCCAAAATTCGAAAATCTACTTCCCGAAAAGTCGATAATCTACTTTCGAAAAGTAGAAAATCTATCTACTTTTCGGGAAAGTATCTCTTAACTTTCCCGGAAAGTAGATATTTCCCATTTTTATGATACAAATTTCCCGTTTTCTATGATAATCTATTTTCGGGAAAGTTGGTTATCTAACCAACTTTCAGGAAAGTAGATATTTCCATTTTTATGATACAAATTTCCGTTTTCTATGATAATCTATTTTCGGGAAAGTTGGTTATCTAACCAACTTTCGGAAAGTGAATATTTCCATTTTATGATAAAATTTCCTGTTTTCTATGATAATCTGTTTTCGGCAAATTTGGTTATATAACCAACTTTCCGGAAAGTAGATATTTCCCATTTTTATGATACAAATTTCCGTTTTTCTATGATAATCTATTTTCGTATTTGGTTATCTAACCAACTTTCCCGGAAAGTTATATTTCCCATTTCCTATTTTTATGATACAATTTCACGTTTTCGATAATCTACTTTGCAAAATTAGGTATATTTCAAAACTTCGAAAATCTACTTCGAAAAGTCGATAATTCATTTCCGGTAGAAAATCTATCTACTTTTCGGGAGAGTATATAACCAACTTTCCCTGAAAGTAGATATTTCCAATTTTATGATACAAATTTCGTTTCTATGATATCTATTTTCGAAAGTTGGTTATCTAACCAACTTTCCCGGAAAGTAGATATTTCCCATTTTTATGATACAAATTTCAGTTTTATGATAATCTGTTTTTGCAAATTTGGTTATCTAACCATTTTTCCCGAAAGTAGATATTTCATTTTTATGATACAAATTTCCTGTTTCTATGATATCTATTTTCGAAAGTAGATATTTCCCCATTTTTATGATACAAATTTCTGTTTTCTATGATATCTGTTTTTTGCAAATTAGCTATCTAAACCAACTCTTTCCGGAAAGTAGATATTTCTATTTTTTATGATACAAATTTCCGTTTTATGATATTTATTTTCGCAAATAATATTCTAACCAACTTTCCCGGAAAGTAGATATTTCCCATTTTTATGATACAAATTTCTGTTTTCTATGATAATCTATTTTCGCAATTTGCTTATCTAACCAACTTCCCGGAAAGTAGATATTTCCATTTTTATGATACAAATTTCACGTTTCTATGATAATCTACTTCTGCAAATTAGGTAATATTCCTGTATTCCGAAAATCTACTTCCTCGAAAGTCGATAATCTACTTTTCCCGAAAAAGCAGAAAATCTATCTACTTTCGAAAGTATAACCAACTTTCCCAGAAAGTAGATATTTCCATTTTTATGATACAAATTTCCCGTTTTTTTGATATCTGTTGCAAATTCATTCAACCTTAACTTTCCTGCAAAGTAGATATTTCCATTTATGAGATACAAATTTCCGTTTTCTATGATAATCTGTTTTCGTAAAATTTGCTATTCTTCCAACTAACTTTCCCCGAAAGTAGATATTTCCCATTTTTTGTGATACAATTTCCTGTTTCTATGATATCTATTTTCGGCAAATTTGTTATCTAACCAACTTTCCCTGAAAGTAGATATTTCCATTTTTATGATACAAATTTCAAAGTTTTCATGATAATCTACTTCGCAAAATTAGGTAATATTTCAATTTCCGAAAAATTCATCTCCCGAAAAGTCGATATCATTTTCCCGAAAAGCAGAAAATCTATTCATTTTCGGTATATAACCAACTTCTGAAAGTATATTTCAATTTTATGATACAAATTTCTGTTTTCTATGATAATCTATTTTCGGGGTTGGTTATCTAACCAACTTTCCCGGAAAGTAGATATCCATTTTTATGATACCAGTTTTATGATAATTGTTTTCGGCAAATTTATATCTAACCAACTTTCCGAAAAGTAGATATTTCTATTTTTTATGATACAATGTTATATTTCGAAAGTTATTATCGAACCAACTTTCCGGAAAGTAGATATTTCCATTTTTATGATACAAATTTCCCGTTTCTATGATGATAATCTGTTTCAAATTTGTTATCTAACCAACTTTCCCGAAAGTGATATTTCATTTTTTATGACAAATTTCGTTTTATGATAATCTATGGGAAAGTAGATATTCATTTTTTATGATACAAATTTCCTGTTTCTATGATATCTGTTTTCGGCAATTTGTTATCTAACCAACTTTCGAAAGGAGATATTTCCATTTTTACATAAATTTCCTTCTATGATATCTGTTTTTTAAATTTGGTTATCTAACCAACTTCCCGGAAAGTAGATATTTCCATTTTTATGATCACAAATTTCCTGTTTTCTATGATAATCTATTTTCGAAATTTGGTTATCTAACCAACTTTCCCGGAAAGTAGATATTTCCATTTTTATGATACAATTTATTTCCATGATAATCTACTGCAAAAATTAGGTAATATTTCTGAAACTGAAAATCTACTTCCCGCGAAAAGTCGATAATCTACTTTCCGCAAAAGTAGAAAATCTATCTACTTTTCGAAAGTATATAATCAACTTTCCTGAAATAGATATTTCCCATTTTTATGATACAATTTCCTGATATCCATTTTCGTTGGTTATCTAACCAACTTTCGAAATAGATATTCCATTTTTATGATACAAATTTCCGTTTTTCATGATATCTATTTTTCGGTTTATTATTCAACCAACTTTCCCGGAAAGTAGATATTTCTTTTTTATGATACAAATTTCTGTTTTCGATAATCTATTTTCGGCAAATTTGGTTATCTAACCAACTTTCCCGGAAAGTAGATATTTATTTTTATGATACAAATTTCACGTTTTCTATGATAATCTACTGCAAAATTAGGTAATATTTCCCAAAATTCGAAAATCTACTTCCCGAAAAGTCGATAATCTACTTCTCCTGAAAAGTAGAAAATTTATCTACTTACGGGAAAGATATAACCAACTTTCCCGGAAAGTAGATATTTCCCATTTTTATGATACAAATTCCGTTTTCTTTTGATAATCTGTTTTCGGCAAATTTGGTTATCTAACCAACTTTCCCGCAAAGTAGATATTTCCCATTTATTATGATACAAATTTCCTGTTTTCTATGATAATCTGTTTTCGGCAAATTTGTTATCTAACCAACTTTCCCGGAAAGTAGATATTTCTATTTTTGTGATACAAATTTCCTGTTTTCTATGATATCTATTTTCGGCAATTTATATCTAACCAACTTCCCGGAAAGTAGATATTTCCATTTTTATGATACAAATTTCACGTTTCTATGATAATTCATTTGCAAAAATAGGTAATATTTACCCAAAATTCAAAAATCTACTTCCCCGAAAAGTCGATAATCTACTTTCCCGAAAAGTAGAAAAATTATCTACTTTCGGGAAAGTATAACCAACTTTCCCGGAAAGTAGATATTTCCCATTTTTATGATACAAATTTCCTGTTTTCTATGATATTCGGCAAATTTGGTTATATAACCAACTTTCCCGGAAAGTAGATATTTCCCATTTTTATGATACAAATTTCCCGTTTTCTATGATACTATTTTCGGCAAATTTGGTTATTCAACCAACTCTTCCCGGAAAGTATATATTTCCCATTTTATGATACAAATATCACGTTTTCTATGATAATCTACTTCGCAAGAATTAGATATCTTCCCCCAAATTCGAAAATCTACTTCCGAGTCGATAATCTACTTTTCCCCGAAAAAGTGAAAATCTATCTGCCTCAGGGAAGTATATAACCAACTTTCCCGGAAAGATATTTCATTTTTATGATACAAATTTCCCGTTTTCTATGATAATCTATTTTCGGGAAAGTTGGTTGTCTCAACTCAACTTTCACGGAAAGTAGATATCTTCCATTTTTTGTGATACAAATTTCCAGTTTCTGTGATAATCTGTTTTCGGCAAATTTGGATTTATCTAGCATTTCGGAGAAAGTAGATATTTGTTTTTATGATACAAATTTCCGTTTTCTATGATAATCTATTTTCGGGAAAGTAGATATTTCCATTTTTTATGATAAAAATTTCCCGTTTCTATGATAATCTCTGTTTTCGGCAAATTTGGTTATCTAACCAACTTTCGGAAAGTAGATATTCCATTTTTATGATACAAATTTCCCGTTTTCTATGATAATAATCTATTTTCGGCAAATTTGGTTATCCTATTAACTTTCTGGAAAGTAGATATTTCCCATTTTTATCATTCAAATTTCGTTTTTCTATGATAATCTATTTTCAGCAAATTTGGTTATCTAACAACTTTCCGGAAAGTAGATATTTCATTTTTATGATGCAAATTTCTACGTTTTTCTGCCGATAATCTGCTTCGCAAAATTGGTAATATTTTCCCCAAAATTCGAAATCTGCTTCCCCGAAAAGTCGATAATCTACTTTCGAAAAGTAGAAAATCTATATCTACTTTCGGGAAAGTATATAACCAACTTTCCCGGAAAGTAGATATTCCATTTTTATGGTCTAAATTTCCCGTTTTCTTTGATAATCTGTTTTTTCGGCAATTTGGTTATCTAACTCAACTTTCCCGCCAAAGTAGATATTTCCCCATTTTTTATGATACAAATTTCCCGTTTTTTCTATGATAATCTGTTTCGGCAAATTTGGTTTATCTATCAACTTTCCCGGAAAGTAGATATTTCCATTTTTGTGATGCAAATTCCATTTCTATGATAAATCTATTTTCGAGCAGAATTTGGTTATCTAACTTAACTTTCGGAAAGTAGATATTTCCCATTTTTATGATACAAATTTCACGTTTTTCTATGATAATCTACTTCATAAAATTAGGTAATATTTCACCCAAAGTTAATCTACTTCCCCGAAAAGTCGATAATCTACTTTCGAAAAGCGAAAATCTATCTACTTTTCGGGAAAGTATCTCTTTCTTTCGGAAAGTAGATATTTCCCAATTTTTTATGATACAAATTTCCGTTTATGTGATAATAATCTATTTTCGAAAGTTGGTTATCTAACCAACTTTCGGAAGTAGATATTCCCATCTTTATGATACAAATTTCACGTTTTCTGTGATAATCTGTTTTCCAGCAAATTTGTTTCACGTTTTCATGATAATCTGTTTCGGCAAATTTGGTTATCTAACCAACTTTCCCGGAAAGTAGATATTTCCATTTTTATGATACAAATTTCCTGTTTTCTATGATAATCTATTTCGGAAAGTTATCGAACCAACTTTCCCGGAAAGTAGATATTTCCCCATTTTATGATACAAATTTCCCTGTTTTCTATGATATCTGTTTTCGGCAAATTTGGTTATCTAACTAACTTTCCGGAAAGTAGATATTTCCCATTTTTATGATACAAATTTCCGTTTATGATAATCTATTGGAAAAGTAGATATTTCATTTTTTATGATACAAATTTCTGTTTTCTATGATATTCTGTTTTCGGCAAATATGGTTATAACCAACTTCCCGGAAAGGAGATATTTCATTTTTTATGATACAAATTTCGTTTCTATGATAATCTGTTTTCGCAAATTTGGTTATTCAACTTTCCGGAAAGTAGATATTTCCATTTTTATGATACAAATTTCTGCTTTCTATGATATCTATTTCGAAATTTGGTTATCTAACCAACTTTCCCGGAAAGTAGATATTTCCTATTTTATGATACAAATTTCATATTTCTATGATAATCTACTTGCAAAATTAGGTAATATTTCTAAATTAAATCTACTTCCGCGAAAAGTCGATATCTACTTCCCGTAGAAAATTCATTTACTTTTCGAAAGTATAACCAACTTTCCGGAAAGTAGATATTTCATTTTTATGATACAAATTTCCTGTTTTCCATGATACTATTTTCGAAAGTTGGTTATCTAACCAACTTTCCCGGAAAGTAGATATTTCCCATTTTTATGATACAAATTTCCGTTTTCTATGATATCTATTTTCGGCAAATTTGGTTATTCAACTTTCCCGGAAAGTAGATATTTCATTTTTTATGATACAAATTTCCAGTTTTCATGATAATTCATGCTGGCAAATTTGGTTATCTAACCATTTTTCCCGGAAAGTAGATATTTCCATTTTTATGATACAAATTTCTGTTTTATGATAATCTATTTTCGGGAAAGTAGATATTTCCCATTTTTAGATACAAATTTCCTGTTTCTATGATAATCTGTTTTCGGCAAATTTGGTTATCTAACCAACTTTCCCGGAAAGTAGATATTTCCCATTTTTATGATACAAATTTCCGTTTTCTATGATAATCTATTTTCGGCAAATTTGGTTATCTAACCAACTTTCCCGGAAAGTAGATATTTCCCATTTTTTGATAAATTTCCTGTTTTCTATGATAAATTATTTTCGGCAAATTTGGTTATCTAACCAACTTTCCCGGAAAGTAGATATTTCCATTTTATGATACAAATTTCACGTTTTCTATGATAATCTACTTCGCAAAATTAGGTAATATTTCTGGGGTTCGAAAATCTATTTCCCGAAAAGTCGATAATCTACTTTCCCGAAGAAAAATTCATCTACTTTTCGGAAAGAGATATAACTAAACTTTCCGGAAAGTAGATATTTCCCAATTTTATGATACAATTGTTTTCTATGATATTCATTTTCGAGAAAGTTGGTTATCTAACCAATCCCGGAAAGTAGATATTTCCATTTATGATACAAATTTCACGTTTCTATGATAATCTGTTTTCGGCAAATTTGGTTATCTAACCATCTTTCCCGGAAAGTAGATATTTCCCATTTTTATGATACAAATTTCACGTTTTATGATATCTATGTGAAAGTTATTATCGAACCAACTCTTCCGGAAAGTAGATATTTCCCATTTTATGATACAAATTTCTGTTTCTATGATATCTGTTTTCAAAATTTGTTATCTAACCAACTTCCCGGAAAGTAGATATTTCCATTTTTATGATACAATTTCCTGTTTTCTATGATATCTATTTTCGGCAATTTGGTTATCTAACCAACTTCGGGTAGATATTTCCATTTTTTATGATACAAGTTTCACTTCTTATGATAATCTACTTTTGCAAAATTAGGTAATATTTCTCGAAAATCAACTTCCCGAAAAGTCGATAATCTACTTCTTTCTGAAAAGTAGATTTATTCACTTTTCGGGAAAGTTATAACCAACTTTCCGGAAAGTAGATATTTCCCATTTTTTATGATACAAATTTCTGTTTCTATGATAATCATTTTCGAAAGTTGTTATCTAACCAACTTTCCCGGAAAGTAGATATTTCCCATTTTTATGATACAAATTTCCGTTTCTATGATAATTGTTTCCGGCAAATTTATCTAACCAACTTTCCCGGAAAGGAGATATTTCCATTTTTTATATACAAATTTCCTGTTTTCTATGATAATCTGTTTTCGG
The DNA here is from genome assembly GCF_018991925.1 of Homarus americanus. NCBI lineage: Eukaryota > Metazoa > Arthropoda > Malacostraca > Decapoda > Nephropidae > Homarus > Homarus americanus. Next base: position 11,058 of record NW_024742946.1, read on the forward strand.
CAAATTTATCTAACCAACTTTCCCGGAAAGTAGATATTTCCCATTTTTTATGATACAAATTTCCTGTTTCTATGATAATCTATTTTCGGGAAATTTGGTTATCTAAACCAACTTTCCCGGTAGATATTTCATTTTTATGATACAAATTTCACGTTTCTATGATAATCTACTTCAAAAATTAGGTAATATTTCTGTACTCGAAAATCTACTTCCGCGAAAGTCGATATCTACTTTCCCGAAAAGTAGAAAATCATCTACTTTTTCGGGAAAGTATATAACTAACTTTCCCGGAAAGTAGATATTTCCCATTTTTATGATACAAATTTCGTTTTCTATGATAATGATTTTCGAAAGTTGGTTATCTAACCAACTCTTCCGAAAGTAGATATTTCCCATTTTTATGATACAAATTTCCTGTTTCTATGATATTTGTTTTCGGCAAATTTGGTTATCTAACCAACTTTGCGGAAAGTAGATATTTCATTTTTATGATACAAATTTCCCGTTTTCTATGATAATCTATTTTCGGCAAATTTGGTTATCCAACCAACTTTCCGGGAAAGTAGATATTTCATTTTTATGATACAAATATCACGTTTTCTATGATAATTCACTTCGCAAAATTAGGTAATATTTCCCAAAATTGGTAGAAAATCTACCTCGAAAAGTCGATAATCTACTTTCAGTAGAAAATCTATCTACTTTTCGGGAGAGATAACCAACTTTCCCGGAAAGTAGATATTTCCCATTTTTTATGGTACAAATTTCCTGTTTTCTATGATAATCTATTTTCGGAAAGTAGATATTTCCATTTTTATGATACTTCCCGTTTTATGATAATCTGTTTCGGCAAATTTGGTTATCTAACCAACTTTCCCGGAAAGTAGATATTTCCCATTTTTATGATACAAATTTCCTGTTTTCTATGATAATCTATTTTCGGCAAATTTGTTATTCAAACTTTCCCGGTAGATATTCCATTTTTATGATACAAATTTCTGTTTCTATGATATTCGTTTTCGGCAAATTTGGTTATTCAACCAACTTTCCCGGAAAGTAGATATTTCCCATTTTTATGATACAAATTTCGTTTTCTATGATATCTATTTTCGGCAATTTGGTTATCCAACCAACTTTCCCGGAAAGTAGATATTTCCATTTTTATGATACAAATTTCATGTTTTCTATGATAATCTACTTGCAAAATTAGGTAATATTTCCGTAATTTCGAAATTACTTCCCCCGAAAAGTCGATAATCTACTTTCCCGAAAAGTAGAAAAATCTATCTACTGAAAGTATATAACCAACTTTCCCGGAAAGTAGATATTTCCATTTTTATGATACAATTTCTGTTTTCTATGATATTTAGCTGGAAAGTTGGTTATCTAACCAACTTTCCCGAAAGTAGATATTTCATTTTTATGATACAATTTCCTGTTTCTATGATAATCTGTTTTCGGCAAATTTGGTTATCTAACCAACTTTCGGAAAGTAGATATTTCCCATTTTTATGATACAAATTTCTGTTTTATGATAATGTATTTTCGGCAAATTTGGTTATCCAACCAACTTCCCGAAAGTAGATATTTCCCATTTTTATGATACAAATTTCACGTTTTACGATAATCTACTTCTGCAAAATTAGGTAATATTTCAAAATTCGAAAATCTACTTCCCGAAAAGTCGATAATTCATTTGAAAAGTAGAAAATCATCTCTTTCGGGAAAGTATATAACCAACTTCTTCCCGGAGAGTAGATATTTCCATTTTTATGATACAAATTTCCTGTTTTATGATTTATTTTCGGAAAGTTGGTTATTCAACCAACTTCCCGGAAAGTAGATATTTCCATTTTTATGATACAAATTTCCTGTTTCTATGATAACTGTTTGGCAAATTTGGTATTCAAACCAACTTTCCGGAAAGTAGATATTTCATTTTATGATACAAATTTCTGTTTCTATGATATCTATTTCGAAAGTTGGTTATTCAACCAACTTTCCTGGAAAGTAGATATTTCCCATTTTTATGATACAAATTTCGTTTCTATGATATCTGTTTTCGGCAAATTTGGTTATCTAACCAACTTCCCGGAAAGTAGATATTTCCCATTTTTTATGATACAAATTTCCTGTTTTATGATAATCTATTTTCGGCAAATTTGGTTATCTAAACCAACTTTCCCGGAAAGTAGATATTTCCCATTTTTATGATACAAATTTCACGTTTATGATAATCTGTTTTCGGCAAATTTGTTATCTAACCAACTTCCTGGAAAGTAGATATTTCCCATTTTTATGATACAAATTTCCCGTTTTCTATTATAATCTATTTTCGGCAATTTGGTTATCTAACCAACTTCCCGGAAAGTAGATATTTCCATTTTCTATGATACAAATTTCATGTTTCTATGATAATCTACTTTCGCAAAATTAGGTAATATTTCCCCTCGAAAATTACTCTTTGAAAAGTCGATATCATTTTCCGAAAAGTAGAAAATCTATCTACTGGAGAGTATATAAACCAACTTTCCGGAAAGTAGATATTCCCATTTTTTATGATAAAAATTTCCGTTTCTATGATAATCTATTTTCGGTGTGTTATCTAACCAACGTTCCTGAAAGTAGATATTTCCATTTTTTATGATACAAATTTCCCTACTTATGATATCTGTTTCCGGCAAATTTGTTATCTAACCAACTTTCCTGAAAGTAGATATTTCCATTTTTTATGATACAAATTTCCTGTTTTCTATGATATCTATTGGCAAATTGGTTATCTAACCAACTCTTCCCGGAAAGTAGATTTTCCCATTTTTATGATACAAATTTCCGTTTTCTATGATAACTATTTCGAAATTTGGTTATCTAACCAACTTCCCGGAAAGTAGATATTTCATTTTTATGATACAAATTTCCGTTTCTATGATATCTATTTCGGTGTTAATCTAACCAACTTTCCCGGAAAATATTTCCCATTTTTATGATACAAATTTCGTTTATGATAATCTGTTTCGGCAAATTTGGTTATCTAACCAACTTTCCGGAAAGTAGATATTTCATTTTTATGATACAAATTTCCTGTTTTTCTATGATATCTATTTCGGCAAATTTGGTTATCTAACCAACTTTCCCGGAAAGTAGATATTTCCATTTTTATGATACAAATTTCACGTTTCTATGATAATCTACTGCAAAATAGTATTTCTGTGTTTCGAAAATCTACTTCACAAAGTCGATAATCTACTTTCCCGAAAAGTAGAAAATCTATCTACTTTTCGAAAGTATATAACCAACTTTCCTAAAAGTAGATATTTCATTTTTATGATAAATTTCCTGTTTTCTATGATATCTATTTTCGGTGGTATATACAAACTTTCCTGGAAAGTAGATATTTCATTTTTATGATACAAATTTCTGTTTTCTATGATATCGATTGAAAGTTGGTTATCTAACCAACTTTCCCGGTAGATATTTCCATTTTTATGATACAAATTTCATTTCTATGATATCTTCCGGCAATTTGGTTATCTAACCAACTTCCCTGAAAGTAGATATTTCCCTATGATACAATGTTTTCTATGATATTTTGTTGGCAAATTTTGTTATCTAAACAACTTTCCCGGAAAGTAGATATTTCCCATTTTATGATACAACGTTTTCTATGATAATCTATTTTAAGTTGGTTACTCAACCAACTTTCCTGGAAAGTAGATATTTCAATTTTTATGATACAAATTTCGTTTTCTATGATAATCTGTTTTCGGCAAATGGTTATCTAACCAACTTTCCCGGAAAGTAGATATTTCTATTTTATGATACAAATTTCGTTTCTATGATAATCTGTTTTCGGCAAATTTGGTTATCTAACCAACTTCCGGAAAGTAGATATTTCCCATTTTTATGATACAACCGCTTTCTATGATAATGTATTTCGCAACTTGGTTATCTAACCAACTTCCCGAAAAGTAGATATTTCCCATTTTTATGATACAAATTTACGTTTCTATGATAATCTACTTCGCAAAATTAGTAATATTTCCAAAATTGAAAATCTACTTCCCTTAAAAGTCGATAATTCACTTTCCTAAGTGAAAATTACTTTCGAAAGTATAAACCAACTTTCCCGGAGAGTAGATATTTCATTTTTTATGATACAAATTTCCTGTTTTATGATAATGAGTTTTCGGGAAAGGTTATCTAACCAACTTTCCCGGAAAGTAGATATTTCCATTTTATGATACAAATTTCGTTTTCATGATAATCTGTTTTCGGCAAATTTGTTATCTAACCAACTTTCCGGAAAGTAGATATTTCCCATTTTTATGATAAATTTGTTTTCTATGATCTATTTTGTTGGTTATCTAACCACCTTCCGGAAAGTAGATATTTCCCATTTTTTATGATACAAATTTCCTGTTTTCTATGATATCTGTTTCGGCAAATTTATTATCTAACCAACTTTCCCGGAAAGTAGATATTTCATATTTTATGATACAAATTTCCTGTTTCTATGATAATCTATTTCGCAAATTTGGTTATCTAAACCAACTTTCCCGGAAAGTAGATATTTCCCATTTTTTGATACAAATTTCTCCTGTTTTATGATAATCTGTTTTCGCAATTTGGTTATCTAACCAACTTTCCCGAAAGTAGATATTTCCATATTTTATGATACAAATTTCCTGTTTATGATAATCTATTTTCGCAAGTTTATATCTAACCAACTTTCCTGAAAGTAGATATTTCCTATTTTATGATACAAATTAGTTTCATGATAATTCATGAAATAGTCAAATTTTCCCGAAAGTCGAATCATTTCTCGAAATACAAAATTATCTCTGAAATATATAACCAACTTTCCCGAAAGAGATATTTCCTCATTAAGTATATAAATTTCCTGTTTTCTATGATACTGTTTTCGGCAAAGTTTTATCTAACCAACTTTCCCGGAAAGTAGATATTTCCCATTTTTATGATACAAATTTCCGTTTTCATGATAATTTATTTCGCAAATTTGTTATCTAACCAACTTCCCGGAAAGTAGATAATTCCATTTTTTATGATACAAATTTCCGTTTCATGGATAATCTGTTTTGCAAATTTGGTTATCTAACCAACTTTCCCGGAAAGTAGATATTTCCATTTTTATGATACAATTTTTTCGATAATCTATTTTCGGCAAATTTGTTATCTAACCAACTTTCCCTGAAGAGTATTTCCCATTTTTATGATACAAATTTCACGTTTTCTATGATAATCTACTTCGCAAAATTAGGTAATATTTCAAAATGAAAATCTCACTTCGAAAAGTCGATAATCTATTCCCAGTAGAAAATCTATCTACTTTCGGGAAAGTATATAACCAACTCTTCCCGGTAGATATTTCCATTTTATGATACAAATTCTGCTTTCTATGATAAATTGTTTTCGGCAAATTGGTTATCTAACCAACTTTCCCGGAAAGTAGATATTTCCCATTTTTATGATACAAATTTCTCGTTTTCTATGATATATATTTTCGGGAAAGTGGTTATCTAACCAACTTTCCCGGAAAGTAGATATTTCACTTTTTATGATACAAATTTCTGTTTCTATGATAATCTGTTTTCGGCAAATTTGTTATCTAACCAACTTTCCCGGAAAGTAGATATTTCCATTTTTATGATACAAATTTCCTGCTTATGATAACTATTTTCGGCAATTATCTAACCAACTTTCCTGAAAGTAGATATTTCCATATTTTATGATACAAATTTCACGTTTTCTATGATAATCTACTTCAAAGTAATTTCCATTTTGAGTATTCCACCAAACAACACCCAAAAAAACACTACTTTCGAAAAGCATAACCAACTTTCCCGGAAAGTAGATATTTCCCATTTTTATGATACAAATTTCTGTTTATGATATTTATTTTCGGTGCTGGTTATCTAACCAACTTTCCGAAAGTAGATATATCCCATTTTTATACAAATTTCCTGTTTTATGATATCGTTTTATAAATTATCTAACCAACTTTCCGGAAAGTAGATATTTCCATTTTTATGATACAAATTTCCTGTTTTATGATAATTTATTTCGAAAGGTTATCTAACCAACTTTCCCGGAAAGTAGATATTTCCCATTTTTATGATACAAATTTCCTGTTTTATGATAATCTGTTTTCGGCAATGTTATTCAACCAACTTTCCGGAAAGTAGATTTTCATTTTGCATACAAATTTCCTGTTTATGATAATCTATTTTCGGCAAATTTGCTTATTCAACCAACTTCCCGGAAAGTAGATATTTCTATTTTTATGATACAAATTTCACGTTTCTATGATAATTTCATTTCCCGGAAAGTAGAAAATCTATTCATTTTTTCGGGAAAGCATAACCAACTTTCCGGAAGGTAGATATTTCCCATTTTTTATGATACAAATTTCCTGTTTTTCTATGATAATTTCGCAATTAAGTTATCAACCAACTTCCCGGAAAGTAGATATTTCATTTTTATGATACAAATTTCCCGTTTTCTATGATAATCTGCGCGGTATTATTATCTAACCTACTTTCCCGGCAAGTAGATATTTTACTTTATGATAAATTTCCTGTTTTCTATGATATCTGTTTTCGGCAAATTTGTTATCTAACCAACTTTCCCGGAAAGTAGATATTTCCCATTTTTATGATACAAATTTCACGTTTTATGATAATCTACTTCCAAAATTAGGTAATATCTTCTTAATCGAAATCACTTCCCGGAAAAGTCGATAATTACTTTTCCTGAAAGTAAAATCTATCTACTTTCGAAAGTATATAACCAACTTTCCGGAAAGTAGATATTTCATTTTATGATACAAATTTCCGTTTTTATGATAATGTTTTTTCGGTGTTGTTATCTAACCAACTTTCCGGAAAGTAGATATTTCCCATTTTTATGATACAAATTTCGTTTTCATGATATCGTTTTTAGCGCAAATTTGGTTATTCAACCAACTTTCCCGGAAAAAGATATTTCCATTTTTATGATAAATTTCCCGTTTTATGATAATCTATTTTCGAAAGTAGATATTTCCCATTGCTATCATACAATTTCTTTCGATAATCTGTTTTCGGCAAATTTGCTATCCAACCAACTCTTCCCGGAAAGTAGATATTTCCCTATTTTGCATACAAATTTCACGTTTTCTATGATAACTACTTCGCAAAATTAGTAATATTTCTGGGGTATTAGGGCCCATTCTTTGAAAAGTTGATTTACTTTCCCGAAAAGCAGAAAATCTATCTACTTTTCGGAAAGTATATAACCAACTTTCCCGGAAAGTAGATATTTCCCATTTTTTATGATACAAATTTCTGTTTCGATATTCTATTTTTCGGGAAAGTTATCTAACCAACTTTCCTGAAAGTAGATATTTCATTTTTTTTATACAAATTTCCTGTTTTATATTAATCTATTTTCGAAAGTTGCTTATCTAGCCAACTTTCCCGGAAAGTAGATATTTCATTTTTTATGATACAAATTTCCCGTTTCTATGATATCTGTTTTCGGCAAATTTGGTTATCCAACCAACTTTCCCGGAAAGTAGATATTTCCCATTTTTTATGATACAAATTTCGTTTTACGATAATCTATTTGGCAAATTTGGTTATCTAACCAACTTCCCGGAAAGTAGATATTTTTTATGATACAAATTTCACGTTTCTATGATAATCTACTAAAATTAGGTAATATTTACCTGAAAATTTACTTCCCGAAAAGTCGATAATCTACTTTCCCGAAAAGTAGAAAATCTATTTACTTTCGGGAAAGTATATAACCAACTTTCCCGGAAAGTAGATATTTCATTTTTATGATACAAATTTCCTGTTTCTATGATACTATTTCGGTGTGGTTATCTAACCAACTTTCCGGAAAGTAGATATTTCCCATTTTTATGATACAAATTTCCTGTTTATGATAATCTATTTTCGGGAAAGTTGTTATCTAACCAACTTCACCGGAAAGTAGATATTTCCATTTTTATGATACAAATTTCTGTTTCTATGATAATCTGTTTTGGCAAATTTGTTATCTAACCAACTTTCCCGGAAAGTAGATATTTCCCATTTTTTGATACAAATTTCCTGTTTTATGATAATCTATTGCAATTGGTTATCTAACCAACTTTCCCGGAAAGATATTTCCATTTTTATGATACAAATTTCACGTTTTCTATGATAATCTACTTCGCAAAATTAGTAATATTTCCCTGTACTGAAAAATCTACTTCCCCGAAAGTCACAATCTACTTTCCTGAAAGTAGAAAATCTATCTACTTTTTCGGAAAGTATATAACCAACTTCCCGGAAAGTAGATATTTCCATTTTTATGATACAAATTTCCGTTTTTATTTTCGAAAGTTGGTTATTTAACCAACTTTCCCGGAAAGTAGATATTTCCCATTTTATGATACAAATTTCCGTTTTCTATGATATCTGTTTTGCAAATTTGGTTATCTAACCAACTTTCCGAAAGTAGATATTTCCATTTTTATGATACAAATTTCCGTTTATATAATTCTATTTTCGGCAAATTTGGTTATCTAACAAACTTTCCCGGAAAGTAGATATTTCCCATTTTTTATGATACAAATTTCACGTTTTATGATATCTATTGGCAAATTTGGTTATCTAACCAACTTTCCCGGAAAGTAGATATTTCATTTTTTATGATACAAATATCACGTTTCTATGATAATCTACTTCGCAAAATTAGGTAATATTTCAAAATTGAAAACTACTTCGAAAAGTCGATAATCTACTTTCCCGAAAAGTAGAAATCTATTTACTTTTTCGGAAAGTATAACCAACTTTCCGGAAAGTAGATATTTCCCATTTTTATGATACATTCTCCGTTTTCTATGATATCTATTTTCGAAAGTTGGTTATCTAACCAACTTTCCCGGAAAGTAGATATTTCCCATTTTTATGATACAAATTTCTGTTTTCTATGATAATCTGTTTTCGGCAAATTTGGTTATCTAACCAACTTTCCCGAAATTAGATATTTCCATTTTTATGATACAAATTTCGTTTTCTATGATAATCTATTTTCGGAAAGTTGGTTATCTAACCAACTTTCCCGGAAAGTAGATATATCCCATTTTTATGATACAAATTTCTGTTTTATGATAATCTGTTTTCGGCAATTTGGTTATCTAACCAACTTTCCGGAAAGTAGATATTTCCCATTTTTTATATACAAATTTCCCGTTTTATGATATTTTATTTTCAAGTTAGATTTATCCAACTTTCCCGGAAAGTAGATATTTCCCATTTTTAATGATAAATTATTCTATGATAATCTGTTTTCGGCAAATTTGGTTATCTAACCAACTTTCCCGAAAGTAGATATTTCCCATTTTTATGATACAAATTTCCCGTTTTCTATGATAATCTATTTTCGGCAAATTTGTTATCTAACCAACTTTCCCGGAGTAGATATTTCCATTTTTATGATACAAATTTCACGTTTTCTATGATAATCTACTTTCCAGTAGAAAATCTATTTATTTTCAAAAGTATATAACCAACTTTCCGGAAGGTAGATATTTCCATTTTTATGATACAAATTTCCTGTTTTATGATAATCTATTTTCGGCAAATTTGGTTATCTAACCAACTTTCCCCGGAAAGTAGATATTTCCCATTTTTATGATACAAATTTCCCGTTTCTATGATAATCTGTTTTCGGCAAATTTGGTTATCTAACCTACTTTCCGGCAAGTAGATATTTCATTTTTATTATACAAATTTCCCGTTTCTATGATAATTGTTTTCGGCAATTTGTTATTCAACCAACTTTCCGGAAAGTAGATATTTCCCATTTTAGATACAAATTTCACGTTTTATGATAATCTACTTCGCAAAATTAGGTAATATTCCCCAAAATTGAAAATCTACTTCCCCGAAAAGTCGATAATCTATTTCCGAAAAGTAGAAAATCTATCTATTTTTCGAAAAGTATATAACCAACTTTCCCGGAAAGTAGATATTTCCCATTTTTATGATACAAATTTCCCGTTTTCTATGATATCTATTTCGGAAAGTTGGTTATCTAACCAACTTTCCCGGAAAGTAGATATTTCTTTTTATGATACAAATTTCCTGTTTCTATGATAATCTGTTTTGCAAATTTGGTTATTCAACCAACTTTCCCGGAAAGATATTTCCATTTTATGATATAAATGTTTATGATAATCTATTTTCGGGAAAGTAGATATTTCCCATTTGTTATCATACAAATTTCCCTGTTTTATGATAATCTGTTTCGGCAAATTTGGTTATCTAACCAACTTTCCCGGAAAGTAGATATTTCCCATTTTTATGATACAAATTTCACGTTTTCTATGATAATCTACTTGCAAATTAGGTAATATTCCCCAAATTCGAAAATCTACTTCCCCGAAGTCGATAATCTACTTTCGAAAAGTAGAAAATCTATCTACTTTTCGGGAAGTATATAACCAACTTTCCCGGAAAGTAGATATTTCCCATTTTTATGATACAAATTTCCCGTTTTCTATGATAATCTATTTTCGGAAAGTTGGTTATCTAACCAACTTTCCCGGAAAGTAGATATTCCCATTTTTTATACAAATTTCCCGTTTTCTATAATAATCTATTTTCGGAAAGTTGTTTATCTATCAACTTTCCCGGAAAGTAGATATTTCCATTTTTATGATACAAATTTCGTTTTCTATGATAATCTGTTTTCGGCAAATTTGTTATCTAACCAACTTTCGGAAAGTAGATATTTCATTTTTATGATACAAATTCCGTTTTCTATGATAATCTTTTCGGCAAATTTGGTTATCTACCAACTTTCCCGGAAGTAGATATTTCCCTTTTTATGATACAAATTTCACGTTTTCTATGATAATCTACTTCGCAAAAATTAGGTAATATTTCCCCAAAATTCGAATTTACTTCCCCGAAAAGTCGATAATCTACTTTCCCGAAAGTAGAAAATCTATTTACTTTTCGGGAAAGTATATAACAACTTTCGGAAAGTAGATATTTCCCATTTTATGATACAAATTTCCGTTTTCTATGATAATCTATTTCCGAAAGTTGGTTATCTAACCAACTTTCCCGGAAGTGAATATTTCCATTTTTTATGATACAAATTTCCCGTTTCTATGATAATCTGTTTTCGGCAAATTTGGTTATCTAACTAACTTTCGGAAAGTAGATATTCCCATTTTTATGATACAAATTTCCCGTTTTCTATGATAATCTATTTTCGGAAAGTTGGTTATCTAACCAACTTACCGGAAGTGAATATTCCCATTTTTATGATACAAATTTCCCGTTTTCTATGATAATCTGTTTCGGCAAATTTGGTTATCTAACTAACTTTCGGAAAGTAGATATTTCCCCTTTATGTACAAATTTCCGTTTCTATGATAATCTATTTCGGCAAATTTGGTTATCTAACTCAACTTTCGGAAAGTAGATATTTCCCATTTTTATGATACAAATTTCACGTTTTCTATGATAATCTACTTCGCAAAATTAGGTAATATTTCCCCAAAATTCAATCTACTTCGAAAAGTCGACAATCTACTTTCGAAAAGTGAAAATCTATCTACTTTTCAGGAAAAGTATATAACAACTTTCGGAAAGTGATATTTCCCATTTTTTATGATACAAATTTCCGTTTTCTATGATAATCTATTTTCGGGAAGTTGGTTATCTAACCAACTTTCCGGAAATAGATATTTCATTTTTATGATACAAATTTCCCGTTTTCATGATAATCTGTTTTTCGAAATTTGGTTATCTAACCAACTTTCCCGGAAAGTAGATATTTCCCATTTTTATGATACAAATTTCGTTTTCTATAATAATCTATTTTCGGCAAATTTGGTTATCAACCAACTTTCCCGGAAAGTAGATATTTCCATTTTATGATACAAATTCACGTTTTTATGATAATCTATTTTCGGCAAATTTGGTTATCTAACCAACTTTCGGAAAGTAGATATTTCATTTTTATGATACAAATATCACGTTTTCTATGATAATCTACTTCACAAAATTAGTATTTCCCCAAAATTCAATCTACTTCCCGAAAAGTCGATAATCTACTTTCGAAAAGTAGAAAATCTATTTACTTTTCGGGAAAGTATATAACAACTTTCGGAAAGTAGATATTTCCCATTTTTATGATACAAATTTCCCGTTTTCTATGATAATCTATTTTCGGGAAGTTGGTTATCTAACCAACTTTCCGGAAAGTGAATATTTCCCATTTTTATGATACAAATTTCCGTTTTCTATGATAATCTGTTTCGGCAAATTTGGTTATCTAACCAACTTTCCGGAAAGTAGATATTTCCCATTTTTATGATACAAATTTCCGTTTTCTATGATAATCTATTTTCGGGAAAGTTGGTTATCTAACCAACTTTACCGGAAGTAAATATTCCATTTATTATGATACAAATTTCCGTTTTCTATGATAATCTGTTTTCGGCAAATTTGGTTATCTAACCAACTTTCCCGGAAAGTAGATATTTCCATTTTTTATGATACAAATTTCCGTTTTCTATGATAATCTTTTTCGGCAAGTTTGGTTATCTAACCAACTTTCCCGGAAGTAGATATTTCCATTTTTATGATACAAATTTCGTTTCTATGATAATCTACTTCGCAAAATTAGGTAATATTTCCCCAAAATTCAATCTACTTCCCGAAAAGTCGATAATCTACTTTCCGAAAAGTAGAAAATCTATTTACTTTCGGGAAAGTATATAACAACTTTCGGAAAGTAGATATTTCCCATTTTTATGATACAAATTTCCGTTTCTATGATAATCTAATTTCGGGAAAGTAGATATTTTCCCATTTTTATGATACAAATTTCCTGTTTCTATGATAATCTGTTTTCGGCAAATTTGGTTATCTTCTAACTTTCGGAAGTAGATATTTCCCATTTTTTATGATACAAATTTCCCGTTTTCTATGATAATTTGTTTTCGGCAAAATTTTATCTAACCAACTTTCCGGAAAGTAGATATTTCCAATTTTTATGATACAAATTTCGTTTTCTATGATAATCTATTTTCGGCAAATTTGGTTATCTAACTCAACTTTCCCGGAAAGTAGATATTTCCCCATTTTTATGATACAAATTTCGTTTTCTATGATAATCTACTTCGCAAAATCATTATATTTCCCCAAAATTCAAATCTACTTCCCCGAAAAAGTCGATAATCTACTTTCCGAAAGTGAAAATCTATCTACTTTTCGAAATATATAACCAACTTTCCGGAAAGTAGATATTCCCATTTTTTATGATACAAATTTCCCGTTTTCTATGATAATCTATTTTCGGAAAATTGGTTATCTAACCAACTTTCCCGGAAAGTAGATATTTCCCATTTTTTATGATACAAATTTCCCGTTTTCTATGATAATCTGATTTCGGCAAATTTGGTTATCTAACCAACTTTCGGAAAGTAGATATTCCATTTTTATGATACAAATTTCCCGTTTTCTATGATAATCTATTTCCAGCAAATTTGGTTATCTAACTCTTCCGGAAAGTAGATATTTCCCATTTTTTATGATACATATTTCCGTTTTCTATGATAATCTATTTTCGGGAAAGTTGGTTATCTAACCAACTTTCCCGAAAGTAGATATTCCCATTTTTATGATACAAATTTCCGTTTTCTTGGTAATCTGTTTTCGCAAATTTGGTTATCTAACAACTTTCATATTTCCTAGATATTTCCCATTTTTATGATACAAATTTCCTGTTTTCTATGATAATCTGTTTTCGGCAAATTTGGTTATCTAACCAACTTTCCCGAAAGTAGATATTTCCATTTTATATGATACAAATTTCCTGTTTCTATGATATCTATTTGCGGGAAAGTTGGTTATCTAACCAACTTTCCGGAAAGTAGATATTTCCCATTTTTTATGATACAAATTTCCTGTTTTATGATAATCTATTTTCGGGAAAGTTGGTTATCTAACCAACTTTACCGGAAAGTAGATATTTCCATTTTATGATACAAATTTCGTTTTACGATAATCGTTTTCGGCAAATTTGGTTATCCAACCAACTTTCCCGGAAAGTAGATATTTCCATTTTTTATGATACAAATTTCCTTTTTTATGATAATCTATTTTCGGCAAATTTGGTTATCTAACCAACTTTCCCGGAAAGTAGATATTTCTATTTTTATGATACAAATTTCACGTTTTCTATGATAATTTATTTCGCAAAATTAGGTAATATTTCTGAATTAATCTACTTCCTGAAAAGTCGAAATCTACTTTTCCCGAAAAGTAGAAAACATCTATTTCTTTTTCGGGAAAGTATATAACCAACTTTCCCGAGGTAGATATTTCCATTTTTATGATACAAATTTCCGTTTTCTATGATACTATTTTCGGAGTTGGTTATCTAACCAACTTTCCCGGAAAGTAGATATTTCCCATTTTTTATGATACAAATTTCCTGTTTCTATGATAATCTGTTTTCGGCAAATTTGGTTATCTAACCAACTTTCCCGGAAAGTAGATATTTCATTTTTATGATACAAATTTCCGTTTTCTATAATAATCTATTTTCGGCAAATTTGTTATCTAACCAACTTTCCCGGAAAGTAGATATTTCCCATTTTTATGATACAACACGTTTTCTATGATAATCTATTTTCGGCAAATTTGGTTATCTAACCAACTTTCCCGGAAAGTAGATATTTCCCATTTTTTATGATACAAATATCACGTTTTATGATAATCTACTTCGCAAAATTAGGTAATATTTCCCCAAATCAATCTACTTCGAAAGTCGATAATCTACTTTCCCGAAAAGTAGAAAATCTATTTACTTTTTCGGGAAAGTATATAACCAACTTTCCCGGAAAGTAGATATTTCCCATTTTTATGATACAAATTTCCTGTTTTCGATAATCTATTTTCGAAGTTGGTTATCTAACCAACTTACCGAAAGTAGATATTTCCCATTTATTATGATACAAAATCTGTTTTATGATAATCTGTTTTCGGCAAATTTGTTATCTAACCAACTTTCCCGGAAAGTAGATATTTCCCATTTTTATGATACAAATTTCGTTTTCTATGATAATCTATTTTCGGCAAGTTTGGTTATCTAACCAACTTTCCCGGAAAGTAGATATTTCCCATTTTTATGATACAAATTTCACGTTTTCTATGATAATCTACTTCGCAAAATTAGGTAATATTTCCCAAATTCTGAAATCTACTTTGAGTCGATAATCTACTTTCCGAAAAGTAGAAAATCTTATTTACTTTTCGGGAAAGTATAACCAACTTTCCCGGAAAGTAGATATTTCCCATTTTTATGATACAAATTTCCCGTTTCTATGATAATCTAATTTCGGGAAAGTAGATATTTCCCATTTTTATGATACAAATTTCCCGTTTTCTATGATAATCTGTTTTCGGCAAATTTGGTTATCTTTACCAACTTTCCCGGAAAGTAGATATTTCCATTTTTTATGATACAAATTTCTGTTTTCTATGATAATTTGTTTTCGGCAAATTGGTTATCTAACCAACTTTCCCGGAAAGTAGATATTTCATTTTTATGATACAAATTTCGTTTTATGATAATCTATTTTCGGCAAATTTGGTTATCTAACCAACTTTCCCGGAAAGTAGATATTTCCATTTTTATGATACAAATTTCACGTTTCTATGATAATCTACTTTCGCAAAATTAGGTAATATTTCTGGCCTGAAATCTACTTCCCAAAAGTCGATAATCTACTTTCCGAAAAGTAGAAAATCTATCTACTTTTCGGAAGGTATAACCAACTTTCCCGGAAAGTAGATATTTCCATTTTTTATGATACAAATTTCCTGTTTTCTATGATAATCTATTTTCGGGAAAATTAGTTATCTAACCAACTTTCCCGGAAAGTAGATATTTCTATTTTTATGATACAAATTTCCTGTTTTCTATGATATCTGTTTTCGGCAAATTTGGTTATCTAACCAACTTTCCGGAAAGTAGATATTTCCCATTTTATGATACAAATTTCCCTGTTTTCTATATCGAGCTGAAAGTTGGTTATCTAACCAACTTTCCCGGAAAGTAGATATTTCCCATTTTATGATAAATTTCCGTTTTCTATGATAATCTGTTTTCGGCAAATTTTATATTCAACCAACTTGGAAAGTAGATATTTCCCATTTTTTATGATACAAATTTCCCGTTTTCTGATAATCTATTTTCGGCAAATTTGGTTATTAATCCACTTTCCGGAAAGTAGATATTTCCCATTTTTATGATACATATCACGTTTTCTATGATAATCTATTTTCGGAAAGTTGGTTATCTAACCAACTTTCCCGGAAAGTAGATATTTCCCATTTTTATGATACAAATTTCCCGTTTCTATGGTATCTGTTTTCGGCAAATTTGGTTATCTAACCAACTTTCCCGGAAAGTAGATATTTTCCCATTTTTATGATACAAATTTCTGTTTTCATGATAATCTATTTCGGAGTTGATTATCTAACCAACTTTACCGGAAAGTAGATATTTCCCATTTTTATGATACAAATTTCCCGTTTTCTATGAATCTGTTTTCGGCAAATTTGTTATCTAACCAACTTTCCTGAGTAGATATTTCCATTTTTTATGATACAAATTTCCTGTTTCTATGATAATCTATTTTCGGCAAATTTGGTTATCTAACCAACTTTCCCGGAAAGTAGATATTTCATTTTATGATACAAATTTCATGTTTTCTATGATAATCTACTTCGCAAAATTAGGTAATATTTCCCAAAATTCGAAAATTCACTTCCCCGAAAAGTCGATAATCTACTTTCCCGAAAGTAGAAAATCTATCTACTTTTCGGGAGTATATCACCAACTTCCGGAAAGTAGATATTTCCCATTTTTATGATACAAATTTCCTGTTTTTATGATATCTATTTCCGTGAAATTATCTAACCAACTCTTTCCCGAAAAGTAGATATTTCCCATTTTTATGATACAAATTCCCTGTTTTCTATGATAATCTGATTTCGGCAAATTTGGTTATCTAACCAACTTTCCCGGAAAGTAGATATTTCCATTTTGTATGATACAAATTTCCTGTTTTTATGATATCTATTTTCGAAAGTTGGTTATTTAACCAACCTTTCCGGAAAGTAGATATTTCCCATTTTTATGATACAAATTTCCTGTTTTCTATGATAATTAATTTCAAGTTGGTTATCTAACCAACTTTCCCGGAAAGTAGATATTCCCATTTTTATGATACAAATTTCCCGTTTCTATGAAAATCTGTTTTCGGCAAATTTGGTTATCTAACCAACTTTCCGGAAAGTAGATATTTCCCATTTTATATGATACAAATTTCTGTTTCTATGATATCTATTGCGGAAAGTTGGTTATCTAACCAACTTTCCCGAAAGTAGATATTTCATTTTTATGATAAATTTCCTGCTTTATGATAATCTGTTTTCGGCAATGGTTATCGAACCAACTTTCCCGGAAAGTAGATATTTCCCATTTTTATGATACAAATTTCCGTTTCTATGATAATCTATTTTCGGGAAAGTTGATTATCTAACCAACTTTACCGGAAAGTAGATATTTCCATTTTTATGATACAAATTTCCCGTTTTCTATGATAATCTGTTTTCGGCAAATTTGGTTATCTAACCAACTTCTTCCCGAAAGTAGATATTTCCATTTTATATGATACAAATTTCCTGTTTTTCTATGATATCTATTTGCGGAAAGTTAGGATCTAACCAACTTTCCCGGAAAGTAGATTTCCCATTTTTATGATACAAATTTCCCGTTTTCTAGATATCTGTTTTCGGCAAATTTGGTTATCTAACCAACTTTCCCGGAAAGTAGATATTTCCCATTTTTATGATACAAATTTCCCGTTTTCTATGATATCTATTTTCGGCAAATTTGGTTATCTAACCAACTTTCCGGAAAGTGATATTTCCCATTTTTATAATACAAATTTCACGTTTTCATGATAATCTACTTCGCAAAAAATTATAATATTTCCAAAATCGAAAATCTACTTCCCGAAAAGTCGATAATTCATTTTCCGAAAAGTAGAAAATCTATTCTACTTTCGCGAAAGATATAACCAACTTTCCTGAAAGTAGATATTTCCCATTTTTATGATACAAATTTCCTGCTTCGGCGATAATCTATTTCCAGGAGCAATACGTAACTGAACGAAGTACAACA
>NW_024742947.1:0-49339 GCF_018991925.1 Homarus americanus
GGTGTTTCTAAGTGAATAGTGAGAAAATATGGATAAGATATCTATTCGTGATTAAGTATAAAATATTGTCGTTCCTTTTGGGAGTGAAAGCAACTACTGGTTCATTCTATTGAGTAAAGTCAAATATGGAGGGTTTTTTCTTCTAAGTCACCCATGGGGTATGGCGGGCAGTCAATATGGCGCAGGGGTACTGGGGTATGGCAGAGGGGGTGCTGGGGTATGACGGAGCAGGGGGTACTGGGGTATAACAGGTGCGGTACTGGGGTATGACAGGCAGGGGGACTGGGGCATAACGGTAGGGACTAACAGCAGGGTACTGGGGTATGGCAGGCAGGGGGTGCTGGGGTATGACGGTGGGGTGCTGGATAGGTGGCAGGGTACTGGGGTATAACGGGTTGGGGGTTACTGGGGTATGACGGGCAGGGGGGTACTGGGGTATGGCGGGCTGGGGAGAGGAGAGGGGGGACATGGGTGACCTTCTGATTAATTTTCGTCCTATGAATGTAAATGTATTTTTTTATTTATTTTGCTCTTATGTACACGCTGGAGTTCTCTTTATTCCTCATCACGTAATGCATTGACGTTCTGTTTCTGTGTGAACTCCAATGTTGTTGTGGAGGAAGGAAAGAACGCCTTATACACCAACTCAGACACGTAAGAAGTGTATTTCTATTTGTAGCAATTAGTTTTATAGGCCTACGCGCAAATGATAGGCCTACTCCGTGGTTACAGGAAAGGCCTACAAATAACTCTGAACTGTCTATCTAGTCAATAGTCTTTCCCCGTCACAAGTTAGATTCCCACTACAATTTATATAGTTTATTTGTTTCTTGTTTTGTTATCCACGATGCAATTTATATAAACATAAGGTCCCAAGTTAATATCCCCAGATTATGTAGCCATTTAATTCCTAGTTATTCTCGCAATAAATAACTACCCCTACAGTAATCTTCCCCTCCCCCTCTAGAAACATGAGGCCACAATTTAATCTTATCACACTATGTAATGCCTGACCCAGCTTTAGTCGTTAACAGACAAATCAATTTTTTTATGCAGAAAAATCATTCATTGGCAATATCAGGTAATAAATAATGGTAATATGATAGATACAATTGCAGAAAAAGATGAGATGTATATGAATAAGAGTATATATATATATATATATATATATATATATATATATATATATATATATATATATATATATGAAAATAAACACAAGTTCCAAGCTGTGTGATTCACATGTAGATATATATATATATATATATATATATTATTCAGAAATTTTAATATGTGATATTCAGAAACGTTACAACAGAAAGGACAACCTGCCGGACAGCAAAACCTAAGCAAACCAGAGCTGAAAGCCCTTGAAAACGCCATGGAAGCAGGGTGTGGAGCAGCATTTGAACTAGGCCTAAAAGAAAACTAAATGTCTTTATCGAATTAATGTAGACACGATTCATGAAGTTAAGGGACAACTACAAAATTAAAAGTTTTTGTGGATAGTTTCCCAGTCTAAATATGTTACGTGTGTCCCAAAGAAACTATTAGTAATACGCAAAAGATGACTTCATTTGGGGGGGGTAGGCAGAGCGCCTGAAGGATGCGACACTGACCGGGCCTGACGTTTGCGGTCTGCCAGGAGAAAACGACCACGTGGCCTCGTCCCTTCCGTGCACATTTCATCAGTAGTTGCAGGTACAGAAACCCATAGTTTGTAGTGGTTTGGAAAATGTAGCTGGCAACGCACGAGGCACGGTGTCTCTGACTACTAATAAGCAGGACCAGCATCCGCACTTTGCCGAGTAGTCGATCTGGTTCATCAAATCTCTACCTTGGTTCGCACAACACCACATCTCTTCAGTAAGTCAGTGAAAATCCTTACTAACGGGAAAGTAGAATCCCTCCCTCAGCTGGATAGGGTTCACCGGGTTGTACTCTGAACTGGCCTAACTAGGCGGGCTTCCTGTCCATGAAGTACTGGGAGTAAACTGAGTGCAGACTGAGTGAATGAAAGGTCACACGCTGAGACAGGGATTCTACTAGTTACATGGAGAGATTCATCTCCCCAGTATTGGGTGTATGTGATTGAAAGAACCAAGTCCAGGTGTATAATCAAAGCTCCTCATGGTTGATTGCACGTGGGACTGGGGTTCCTCTTCAAAGTTGGTGAAAGGCTGTGACACCTTAAAAGTGGAGTGTATTCTGGGCATATGTGTGAAGCATGTTACGGTTGATGGTGGAGAAATACACCCATGACTCCTGAAACCTAGAGGTAATGCAAAAACAGCAGGCCGCCTGCCCTGACGGGTTACAGTGATTTTCTCAGTTTTCTTGAAATGCCTGCTATTTAGGAGGTTAGTAGTTATAACCTTCGGGTTCTGGTGATTAGGACATTTAGGATTATAGTATTTTGTGGGTCATCTCAGACAGACTATGAGTGATCCACGTTCTTGTGTAGTATGACTAAATCAGGTTCTATTCCTCAGTGATTGCTATAATTTGTCGGATGCCCTAAAGGCGTGTTCATCGGTGCAAGTAATTTTTTTTAATGTTTTATATTACACAGTGATGTAGGATGTACGAAGGAATTGTTTCAGATGAGTTCCTCGTTCTGGTGTCTGTTCTGGTGTATGTAGTAGTAGTACTGCTGCATTAGTAGTCCTCTTCAGATGCAATAAATAGCATTTAATATTTTTTTAATACCATGATACTTTTGTTTTAGCAGTATGTTTTAAGCCATGCAAGAAGACAGAATGCTTGTATACAATTATTGATTCCGTCTGTAGTAAGGAATGAAATAGATATATTTTCTCAGTGCGTCTAATAAACCTAACCACAGCAAGGTCACCAGCTATTCCTACACAGGAGAATAATTTTATTTAACTGTGTGTGTGCTGGTTCGGATTTCTGAGGCGCCCACTGCATACTACTATAACCAAAAAAACAATAACTAGTAGTGAGATATATATATATATATATATATATATATGTGTATATATATATATATATATATATATATATATATATATATATATATATATATATATATATATATATATATATATATATATATACATATATATATATATATATATATATATATACATATGTACATATACTGGTGGTGAGTGCTTGAGTGCTGTGAAAACTGACGCTGTTAGATGTTTGGAAAAAAATATATTTTGCTGACAATTTACTTGTCACACGGCACTAGTATTGACAGGTAGGGGGCACTGGGGGATGGCGAAGGAAAGTACATGATGATAAAACAAAAGGACAAGAACTGAGGTATGACGAAATCAGGAATGACGGCACAAGAAGGCTGGGGGGAGAGAGAGAGGGGGAAACATGGTGTAATACCTAATATAATGCAAATAATGACAAACGAGGTGACAATATAGCTATAACAAGCTCAAATGCAGTATTGTTTCACGTCATATATTGTTATATTTTACAACATTTCAATTATTTATTGGTGATTAGATGTTATTTAAATGTATCATAATACTTCAACTTATGAATATATAGGAACAACCAAGGCATAGGTAAATACAAGGTAACAAAATACAATACGACAGTAAGAATAATAATAGAAAATATATATATATATATATATATATATATATATATATATATATATATATATATATATATATATATATATATACATATATACAAACACACATAGTATGTATAATACAGTAGAGGTGATACTAAAGTCTGGAGAAATATCTTTGTATGTGATTTTTATACATAGATACGTGTATGCATACACGTCTGCGTTTCAGTGTATGAAGAGATGAAGGAATATATACTGTATATATACAGACATATACTACCACATACTCTGAACTACACACACACACACACACACACACACACACACACACACACACACACACACGTAAACAAAATGCCTTTAAACATATACATGACACGCACTAATATTCTACACACACACACACACACACACACACACACACACACACACACACACACACACACACACACACACACACACACACACATACTAAACACACACACACACACATAAACCAATTCCTAAACAGAAGGGACGAGACTAAAGGTAATTAGAAGAACTTCATTCAAATGATTATAGGAGACAGAGAACGCCCCAGATGATACCTATAATCGTTGGGCTCCAAGAGGTGTGAGGGGAGGAGAAGAGAGAGAGAGGAGAGAAATGAGAGAGGAGAGGAGAGAGAGAAGTGAGAAGGAGGAGGAGAGAGTGGGAGAGAGAGAAGAGGAGGGAGAGAGTGAGAGAAATGAGAGAAGAGAGGTAAGGAGAGAGTAGGAAGGAGGAGAGAGAAGAGAAGGAGGATAGAGAGAGAAGTAAGGAGAGAGTAAGAGGTGAGGAGAGAGAGAGAAGGAGGATAGGGAGAGGAATGAGGAGAGAGTAAGAGGTGAGGAGAGAGTGAGAGAGATGATGAGAGAATGAGAGAGGTGAGAAGAGAGGAGAGAAGGGAGGAATAGGAGAGGGGAGGAGAGAGGAGAGATGACGAGAGAATGAGAGAGATGAGGAGAGAAAGGAGAGGTGGAGGAGAGAGGAGAGGAAGTGAGGATAGTGGATAGAAGTGAGGATAGAGGAGAGGAGGAGAGAGGAGAGAGATGAGAAGAGAATGAGAGAGGTGAGGATAGAGGAGAGAAGTTAAGGTGAGAAGGAGAGGAGGAAGAGGGGAGGTGGAGGAGAGAAATGAGAATGGTAAGGAGGGGGAGAGAGAGAGAGAGAGAGAGAGAGAGAGAGAGAGGAGAGAGAGAGAGAGAGAGAGAGAGAGAGAGAGAGAGAGAGAGAGAGAGAGAGAGAGAGAGAGAGAGAGGGAATGAATTTATGACAGGAGCAGGAAGAGGAGTAGAGGCTGATAAATGTATGAAGGTGAGAGCGAGAATGAACGTGAGGGGAAGGAAGGAAGGTGGAGAGGAAATATGAGGGTGAAGGGAGGACGAGGAAGGTAGATGTTTTGAGGAGAAGGGAAGTGAAAGTGAGAGAGGAGAAGAAAGAGAGGAGAGTACGGAAGAAAGGGACGAAGATGAGAGGAGAATAAGTGAGAGGAGAGGCTACAAAGGACAGGAGGAAGGAGGAAAGAAAATGGAAAAAATAAGGAGAAAAGGAATATGGAAACAAACAGTCAGGAGTGGAGGAAGAGGAGGGAGGAAGGTAAGAGGGAGGAAGGTAAGAGGAGGAGGAAGAGGGAGGAAGGTAAGAGGGAGGGAGGAAGGTAAGAGGGGAGGAGGAAGGAAGAGGAGGAGGAAGGTAAGAGGGGAGGAGGAAGGTAAGAGGAGGGAGGAAGGGGAGGAGGAAGGTGGGAGGAGGAGGAAGGTAAGAGGGAGGGAGGAAGGTAAGAGGGGAGGAGGAAGGTAAGAGGGGAGGGAGGAAGGTAAGAGGGGAGGAGGAAGGTAAGAGGGAGGAGGAAGGTAAGAGGGAGGAGAAGAAGAGGGGAGGGAGGAAGGTAAGAGGGAAGGAGAAGGAGGGAGAGTAAGAGGAGGGAGGAAGGTAAGAGGAGGAGGAAGCAAGAGGAGGAGGAAGGTAAAGGAGGAAGGTAAGAGGAGGAGGAAGGTAAGAGGAGGAGGAAGGAGGAGGAAGGGAAGAGGGAGGAAGGCAAGAGGAAGAGGAGGAGGAAGGTAAGAGGAGGGAGGACAAGAGGAGGAGGAAGGCAAGAGGGAGGGAGGAAGGTAAGAGGGGAGGAGGAAGGTAAGAGGGAGGGAGAAGAGGAGGGAGGAAGGTAAGAGGGAGGAGGAAGGTAAGAGAAGGAGGAAGGTAAGAGGGAGGAAGGAAGAGGGAAGGAGGAAGGTAAGAGGGAAGGAGGAAGGTAAGAGGGAGGGAGGAAGGAAGAGGGAAGGAGGAAGGTAAGAGGGAGGAGGAAGGTAAGAGGGGAGGAGGAAGGTAAGAGGAGGAGGAAGGAAGAGGGGAGGAGGAAGGTAAGAGGGGAAGGATAAAAGAAGGAGGGAGGAAGGTAAGAGGAGGAGGAAGGTAAGAGGAGGAGGAAGAGGAAGGATGAAGGAAGAGGAGGATGAAGAAGAGGAGAGAGGAAGAGGGAAGGAAAGAGGGGAAGAGGAAGGTAAGAAGGGAGGAGGAAGGTAAGAGGAGGGAGGAAGGTAAGAGGAGGAGGAAGAGGAGGAGGAAGGTAAGAGGGAAGGAGGAAGGTAAGAAGGGAGGAGGAAGGTAAGAGGGAAGAGGAAGGTAAGAAGGAGGGAGGAAGAGGAGGGAGGAAGAGGAGGAGGAGGTAAGAGGGGAGGAGGAAGGTAAGAGGAAGGAGGAAGGTGGGGGTAAGGGAAAGAGGAAGGTAAGAGGGAGGAGGAAGGTAAGAGGGGAGGAGGAAGGTAAGAGGAGGAGGAAGGTAAGAGGGAGGAGGAAAAGAGGGAGGAGGAAGGTAAGAGGGAAGGAGGAAGGTAAGAGGGAGAGGATGGCAAGAGTGGAGGAGGAAGGTAAGAGGAGGAGGAAGGTAAGAGGAGGAGAAGATGACAAGAAGGAGGAAGGCAAGAGGAGGAGGAAGGCAAGAGGGAAGGAGGAAGGTAAGAGGAAGGAGGAAGGTAAGGGAAAGAGGAGGGAGGAAGAGGGGAGGGAGGAAGGTAAGAGGAGGAGGAAGAAGGAGAAGGTAAGAAGGAAGAGGAAGGTAAGAGGGGAGGGAGGAGGTAAGAGGGAGGGAGGAAGGTAAGAGGAAGGAGGAAGAGGGGAGGGAGGAAGGTAAGAGGGGAGGGAGGAAGGTAAGAGGGAAGGAGGAAGGTAAGAAGGGAGGAGGAAGGTAAGAGTGGAGGAGAAGGCAAGAGGAGGAGGAAGGTAAGAGGGGAAGGAGGAAGGTAAGAAGGAAAGAGGAAGGTAAGAGTGGAGGAGGATAAAGAGGAGGAGGAAGGCAAGAGGAGGGAAGAAAGTAAGAGGAAGGAGGAAGAGGAGGGTGAAGGCAAGAGGGAGGGAGGAAGGTAAGAGGGAGGAGGAAGGTAAGAGGGAAGGAGGAAGGTAAGAGGGAGGAGGGGAAGGTAAGAGGGGAGGGAGGACAAGAGGGAAGGAGGAAGGTAAGAGGAAGGAGGAAGGTAAGAAGGGGAAGGAGGAAGGTAAGAAGGAGGGAGGAAGGTAAGAGGGGAGGGAGAAAGGTAAGAGGAGGAGGAAGGGAAGAGGAGGGAGTGAAGGTAAGAGGGAGGAGGAAGAGGGAAGGAGTAAGGTAAGAGGGAGGGAGGAAGGTGAGGGGAGGGAGGAAGGTAGGGGAGGAGGAAGGTAAGAGGAAGGAGGAAGGTAAGAAGGGAAGGAGGAAGGTAAGAAGGAGGAGGAAGGTAAGAGGAAGGAGGAAGGTAAGAGGGAGGGAGGAAGGAAGAGGGAAGGAGGAAGGCAAGAGGAGGAGGAAGGAAGGAGGAGGAGGAAGGCAAGAGGAAGAGAAGATGAGAAAGAGGAGGAAAGAGGAGGAGGAAGGAAGAGGAAGGATAAGAGGGAAGGAGAAGGCAAGAGGGGAAGGAGGAAGGTAAGAGGAGGGAGGAAGGAAGAGGGGAAGGAGTGAAGGTAAGAGGGGAAGGAGAAGGTAAGAGTGGGGAGGAAGGTAAGGGAGGGAGGAAGGTAAGAGGGAAGGAGGAAGGTAAGAGAGAGGGAGGAGGAAGGTAGAGAGGAGGGAGAGGAGTAAGGGAGGAGGGAGGAAGGAGTAGAGGGAAGGAGGAAGAGTAAGAGAGGAGGAGGAAGGTAAGAGGAGGGAGGTAAGGAGGAGGAGGAAGAAGAGGAGGAAGAGGCAAGAGGGAGGAGGAAGGTAAGGGGGAGGGAGGAAGGTAAGGGAGGAGGAGGAAGGTAGAGGGAGGAGGAAGGTAAGAGGGAAGGGAGAAGAGTAAAGGGGAGGGAGGAAGGAAGGTAAGAGGAGGAGGAAGGTAAGAGGGAGGGAAGGTAGGAGGAGGAAGGAAGAGGGAGGGAGGGAAGGTAGGGAGGAGGAAGGTAAGAGGGAGGAGGAAGGTAAGAGGGAGGGAGGAAGGTAAGAGGGAGGGAGGAAGAGGTAAGAGGGGAGGGAGGAAGGTAGAGGGAGGGAGGAAGGTAAGAGGGAGGGAGGAAGGTAAGAGGGGAGGGAGGAAGGTAAGAGGAGGGGAGGAAGGTAAGAGGAGGAGAGTGAGAGGAGAGGAGGAAGGTAAGAGGGAGGAGGAAGGAAGGGGAGGTGAGAGTGAGGGAGGGAGGAAGGTAGAGGGAGGAGGAAGAAGGTAGAGTGGAGGGAGGAAGGTAGAGGAGGGAGAAGGTAGAGGGAGGAAGTAAGAGGAGGGAGGAGGTAAGGGGAGGGAGGAAGGTGAGAGGAGGGAGGAAGGTAGAGGGAGGGAGGAAGGTAAGAGGGAGGAAGGTAAGAGGGAGGGAGGAAGGTAAGAGGGGAAGAGGTAAGAGGGAGGAGGAAGGTAAGGGAGGAGGAGAGGAGGAGGAAGGTAAGAAGGGAGGGAGGAGGTAGGGGAGGGAGAGGAGAGGGAGGGAGGAAGGGAGAAAGAGGGAGGGAGGAGGAAGGTAAGAGGGAGGAGGAAGGTAAGAGGGGAGGGAGGAAGGTAAGAGTGGAGAGGAGGAGGAAGGGAGGAAGGAGTAAGAGGAAGGGGAGGAAGGTAAGAGGGAGGGAGGAAGAGTAAGAAGGGAGGGAGGAAGGTAGAGTGGGAGGAAGATAAGAGGGGAGGGAGAAGAGAGGTAAGAGGGGAGGGAGAGAGGTAGAGGAGGGAGGAGAAGGAGGGAGGAAGGTAGAGTGGAGGGAGAGTAAGAGGGAGGGAAAGAAGGGGAGGAGGAGGAAGAGGGAGGGAGGAAGGTAAGAGGAGGAGGGAAGAGAGGGAGGGAGGAAGGTAAAAAGGGGAGAGGAGGAAGGGAGGGAGAGGGAGGAAGGTAGAGGGAGGGAGGAAGGTGAGAGAAGAGGGGAGGGAGGAAGGTAAGAAGGGAGGGAGGAAGGTAGAGGGAGGGAGAGGTAAGAGGGAGGGAGGAAGGTAGAGGGAGGAGGAGAAGGTAGAGGGAGGGAGGAAGGTAAGAGGAGGGAGGAAGGTAAGAGGAGAGAGGAAGGTAAGAGGGAGGAGGAAAGGTAAGAGAGGGGAGGAGGGCAGAAAGGGAGAGGGAGAAAGGAAGAGGGGAGGGAGGAAGGTAAGAGGGAGGGAGGAAGGTAAGAGGGAGAGGGAGAGGAGAAGGTAAGAAAGGGAGGGAGGAAGGTAAGAAGGAGGAGGGAAGGTAAAGGGGAGGGAGGAAAGGTAGGGGAGGAGGAAGGTAAGAGGGAGGAGGAAGGTAAGAGGGAGAGGGAGGAGAGGTAAGAGAGGGAGGAGGAAGGTAAGAGGGAGAGGGAGGAAGGTAAGAAGGAGGAGGAAGGTAGAGTGGGAGGGAGGAAGGTAAGAGGGAGGGAAGAAGAGTAGAGGGAGGGAGGAAGGTAAGAGGGAGGGAGGAAGGTAAGAGGGAGGAGAAGAAAGGTAAGAGGGAGGGAGGAAGGTAAAGGGGAGGAGGAAGGTAAGAGGAGAGGGAGGAGGTAAGAGTGAGGAGAGGAAGGAGGAGGGAGGAAGGTAGAAGGAGGGAGGAAGAAGGTAGAGGGAGGAGGAAGGTAAGAGGGGAGGGAGAAAGAAGGTAGAGGGAGGGAGGAAGGTAAGAGGGAGGGAGGAAGGTAAGAGGGAGGAGGAAGGTAGAGGGAGGAAGGTAGAGGGAGGGAGGAAGGTAAGAGGGAGGAGGAAGGTAGAGGGAGGGAGGAGGAAGGTAAGAGGGAGGGAGGAAGGTAAGAGGGGAGAGGGAGGAGAGAAGGTAGAGGAGGGAGGGAAGGTAAGAGGGAGAAGGGAGGAAAGGTAGAGGGAGGGAGAAAGGGAAGAGGGAGGAGGAAGGTAAAGGTGGAGGGAGGAAGGTAAGAGGGAGGAGGAAGGTAAAGAGGAGGAGAGGGAGAGGAAGGTAAGAGGAGGGGGAGGAAGGTAAGAGGGAGGAGGGAGGAGAGGTAAGAGGGAGGGAGAAAGAAGGTAAGAGGGGAGGGAGGAGAAGGTAAGAGGGAGGAGGAAGGTAAGAGGGAGGGAGGAAGGTAAGAGGGGAGAAGGGAAGAAGGTAAGAGGGAGGAGGAAGGTAAGAGGGAGGGAGGAAGGTAAGAGGGGAGGGAGGAAGGTAAGAGGAGGGAGGAAGGTAGAGGGGAAGGGAGAAGGTAAGAGGGAGGGAGGAAGGTAGAGGGAGGGAGGAAGGTAAGAGGGAGGGAGGAAGGTAAGAAGGGAGAGGGAGGAAGGTAAAAGGAGGAGGGAGGAAGGTAAGAGGGAGGGAGGAAGGTAAGAGGGAGGAGGAAGGTAGAGGGGAGGAAGGTAAGAGGGGAGAGGAGGAAGGTAAGGGAGAGGAGGAAGGTAAGAGGGAGGGGGAAGGTAGAGGGAGGGGAGGAAGGTAAGAGGGAGGAGGGAAGGAGAGAGGGGAGGGAGGGAAGGTAAGGGGAGGGAGGAAGGTAAGAGAGGGGGAGGAGGAAGGTAGGAGGGAGGAAGGTAAGAGGGAGAGAGGAAGGAGAGGAGGAGGAAGGTAAGAGGGAGGGAGGAAGGTAAGAGGGGAGGGAGGAAGGTAAGGTGGAGGGAGAGGAAGGAGAGGAGGGAGGAAGGTAGAGGGAGAGGAGGAAGGTAAGGGGAGGGAGGAAGGTAAGAGGGAGGGAGGAAGGTAAGAGGGGAGGAGGAAGGGAGAGAGGGAGAGGTAAGAAGGGAGGGAGGAAGGTAGAGGGAGGGAGGAAGGTAAAGAGGGGAGGGAGGAAGGTAAGAGGGGAGGGAGGAAGGTAGAGGGAGGGAGGAAGGTAAGAGGGGAGGGAGGAGGAGAAGGTAAGAAGGGGAGGGAGGAAGGTAAGAGGGGAGAGGGAGGAAGAGGATAAGAGGGGAGGGAGGAAGGTAAAGGGAGGGAGGAGGAAGGTAAAAGAGGGAGGAAGGTAAGAGGGAGGGAGGAGGTAAGAGGGGAGGAGAGAAGGTAAGAGGGAGGGAGGAAGGTAAGAGGGAGGGAGGAAGGTAAGAGGGAGAGGGAGGAAGGTAGAGGGAGGAGGAAGGTAAGAGGGAGAGGGAGGAAGGTAAGAGGGAGGGAGGAAGGTAGAGGGGAGGGAGGAAGGTAGAGGGAGGGAGAAGGTAAGAGGGGAGGAGGGAAGGTAAGAGTGGAGAGGGAGGAAGGTAAGAGAGGAGGAGAGAGGTAGAGGGGGAGGGAGGAAGGTAAGAGGGAGGGAGGAAGGTAGAGGGAGGGAGGAAGGTAAGAGGGAGGGAGGAAGGTAGAGGGAGGGAGGAAGGTAAGAGGGAGAGAAGGTAAGAGGGGAGGGAGGAAGGTAAGAGGGAGGGAGGAAGGTAAGAAGGAGGGAGGAAGGTAAGGGGAGGGAGGAAGGTAGAGGGAGGGAGGAAGGTAAGAGGGAGGAGGAGGAAGGTAGAGGGGAGGGAGGAAGGTAAGAGGAGGGGAGGAAGGTGGGGAGGAGGAAGGTAGAGTGAGGGAGGAAGGTAAGAGGGAGGGAGGTAAGAGGGAGGGAGGAAGGTAAGAGGGAGGGAGGAAGGTAAGAGGGAGGGAGGAAGGTAAGAGGGAGGGAGGAAGGTAGGGGAGGGAGGAAGGTAAGAGGGAGGGAGGAAGGTAAGAGGGAGGAGGAAGAGTAAGAGGGAGGGAGGAAGGTAAGAGGGAGGAGGAAGGTAAGAGGGAGGGAGGAAGGTAAGAGGGAGGGAGGAAGAAGGTAGAGGGGAGGGAGGAAGGTAAGAGGGGAGGGAGGAAGGTAAGAGGGGAGGGAGGAAGGTAAGAGGGGAGGGAGGAAAGGTAGAGGGAGGGAGGAAGGTAGAGGGAGGGAGGAAGGTAGAGGGAGGGAGGAGGAAGGTAAGAGGGGAGGAGGAAGGTAAGAGGGAGGGAGGAAGGCAGAAGGGAGGGAGGAAGGTAAGAGGGAGGAGAGAGGAAGGTAAGAGGGAGGGAGGAAGGTAAGAGGGGAGGGGAAGAAGGTAGGGGAGGGAGGAAGGTAAGAGGGAGGGAGGAAGGTAAGAAGGGAGGGAGGAGGTAAGGGGAGGGAGGAAGGTAAGAGGGAGGGAGGAAGGTAAGAGGGAGGGAGGGAGAGGAGGAGTAAGATGGGAGGGAGGAAGGTAAGAGGGAGGGAGGAAGGTAAGAGGGAGGGAGGAAGGTAGAGGGAGGGAGAGGGAGGGAGGGAAGGTAAGAGGGGAGGGAGGAAGGTAGAAGGGAGGGAGGAAGGTAAGAGGGAGGGAGGAAGAGTAAGGGAGGGAGGGAAGGAGGGGAAGGGAAGAAGGTAAGAGGGAGGGAAGGTAAGAAGGGGAGGGAGGAAGGTAAGAAGGGAGGGAGGAAGGTAAGAGGGAGGGAGGAAGGTAAGAGGGAGGGAGGAAGGTAAGAGGGAGGGAGGAAGGTAAGATGGGAGGGAGGAAGGTAAGAGGGAGGGAGGAAGGTAAGAGGGGAGGGAGGAAGGTACATTTTTATTCATAATATATTATTATTCACTATACATTATCATAAGCGTTGTGTTTTACTGTGTTCTCCTCAATAATATATAAAACAAACAAATCTTTTACCAAATATCAGAATATCTGTGCTTTATTCTGGTGAACGACACGGGGACAAGCAGACCGACTGTAAATCTCTTACTTTCTACGATTTGGCTACCAGATATTTTTTCCATACCGATGAAGGATTTGCCAATCACTTCCCCCTCAGCTGGCAACACAGGGGGCAGGTCAACACCAGAGGGCTGCCACCTCCTGATAGTTTGCCCCAGAAACGAGAGGAATGTAAAACTATTTTGATTCGTTTGTTTCTTTCTTATATTGCGTCAGTCTATACATGTACAATGAAAGATAAAAGTCGTGTCGTGAAATTTGGTGAGAACATTTGCCGAAGGGCTAAACTTTCGGTGTGCTCTGCCTTGTGGTATGTGGCTCTCATAATGTTTCACGAGTTATATTTAATCTTCGGACAAAACCGCGACACGACTTTTGTCTTTGATTGTACACATGCATGTGTGTGTGTGTGTGTACTTGGGTTAATAAAAAATCAGGTAAATATTTCATTCTGATTAAAACAAAAGTTTTGTAAATACCTATATACATCTATAATATATATATATATATATATATATATATATATATATATATATATATATATATATATATATATATATATATATATATATATATATATATATATATAATTATACACACAAATATGCACATACAAACACATACCTAATGACACACACACACACACACACACACACAAACTGATACAAATAGAGTTGGTGTTTGACAAACAAGTGGAGAAAGGACGTGCGTGTATGTATGTGTGTGTGTGTGTGCGTGTTTGTAATAATAATAATAAATAATAAAAGTAATTAACGATTTATTGAAAGAGCATGGCAGCCGGAAGGCAGAAAATATACAGTTGCATACTTGGGGAATGGGTCTCTTGATTTACAAATAATATACAAGTAACATAAATTGATATATATATATGATATGTAATGACTATGTGGGGAGAAGGTCATACTACAGGACATTTCAACATAGTGACAGGGCAAAAAGGTAAGATTGACTGGGAGTGAATACACTGGTTGATTACAAGTTATTGGTAATTTTTACAATGGTTGGAACTTGCCTGTTCTTATAGCGATCAGTACGTGCTCGTATGGGCTGGATGCGGTTGTGGTGTTGAACAGCAATTCTCGGACGAGGGATCTCGGGTGGTAGTAGTAGCCGGTGCCGAAGATGGTGTAGAAGCTTCTCATCAAATTTGCAGATGAGGTCGTGGTGATGGTCAGAGAGAGCCGGAAGGGTCAGTGTGTTGAGCCCTTCTTGATATGTGGAGTAGGAAGGGGAGAGAATAATATATTCTTGCATGCCCCTTTTAACTTTTCATAGGTATTTAAGTTGTGTAGGGAGGAAGACCAGGTAGGGGAGGAATAGGTAAGCTTAGGAAGTATGAATGTTGAGTACTACTGAAGAGCTCGGGCGCAGGAACTCCGAGGGGCTTGAGTCGGCAGAGGAGGTGGAGACGGAAACTGGAGGATGTGACAACTTCATTGACGTGTGGGTTTCCAATTTAGTTTGTTGTCTGTGGTGACGCCGAGGACCTTAGTGGAGTCTACAACCTGAGTGTGTTGGGGCCTAAAGTAATGGAAAGGGGTGGGACAACGTCGAAGGAGAGGTTGATGTGCATAAGCATGGTCTTGGGATGGTTGATGGTGACGTGGTTGTTGGTGGCCAATTTTGGAGACTGTTCAATAAATCCTGGAGGCAGTGGACAGGAGCCGGTTGACACTGATCCCAATGGTGAGTCGTCGACATATTTCAGCGAGCAGAGGTTTTAGGCATCATTGATAAGCAAAAGAAGCAGAGCGGTCCCATCTTGGTGTCTCTGGGGACGCCTAGGTGATGACTGAAAAGTGGAAAGCCCTCGGAAGCGTACGGCTTGGCGTCGGTCACTAAGGAAGTCTGTAAGCCATGGTATAAGACTTCTTCGAAACCCGAGGTCGATAGCTTTGTTGATGATTAAATTGTGGTCGACCAGGTCAAATGCTTTGGTGAAGTCAATGAAGGCGACAGCCACAGACGTTTCTCGTTTTTCCAGATGGCGGTATATGTAGTCGAGAAAGCTGACAAGACAGTGAGTGGTGGAGGAGCTTTTCATATTAGCAAATTGCTGAGATCTATGGTGCTTGCAATATCAGAATAAGCCCAGTCAAACACGAAACTTTCACAGATTAAGCTGGGTATTTAATGATTGTGAACTGGTTGCCTTGGGCACTGGTGGCATATATGAAGTCTTCCAGTCAGCTGGGCATCTGGCTTGACTGAGGGAGGCATTAATGATGGAGCAGAGGGGTTTAGGTAATTCCGGGGAGAACTCCTTGAAGAGTTTTATTGGTTGGTCAATGAGGGTGGTGGAGCGTTTTAACTTCAGTTTGTCCAGACGTTTTGCTACTTCAAATTCTTCTATTAAGTCAGTGGGAAATGGGGCTGGTAGGTAAGCTGGGAGACTGGTTGTGACAAGCCGGCGGAGCGTCTGGCATATAGTTGCGAAATGGTTGTTTGATTGCTCAACTACGTCAACATTAGTGGGATGGCTAAGACGAGGGGAGGGGGTGTGTATTATTGTCTAGTCCATAGAGTTCTTTAAGCTTACCATACCACTGACTGTTGTTGGTCTGCTTCAGGTGTTCACAGCGGTGGGTAGTGAGAACTTTGCAGTGCGTATTTCGCGGATGACTCGGTTGCGAGGACCTGCTAGCGGTTGTGGTCATTGAGATAAAAGCGCTGTCTCTTTGTTGCATAAGTCGATCGAGGTGTGATCCAGGGCAAGTCAGCTGGGTGTGATCTGGCGAACTTCTCTAGGGAAAAGTGT
Organism: Homarus americanus; assembly: GCF_018991925.1. Lineage (NCBI taxonomy): Eukaryota > Metazoa > Arthropoda > Malacostraca > Decapoda > Nephropidae > Homarus > Homarus americanus. The sequence continues at coordinate 15,281 of NW_024742947.1, forward strand.
TGAGTAGCTCTGTAGTGTTGTTGGTATAATTTATCATTTGTTATACGTTACCCACTAAGTACTTCAGTCAGGGATGGTGAACTATCCATTACCCCACGAAGAACACTGCAGAATCAGTAATCGGCCTGTAGGTCTCGATGTATGATCTCTGCACTCGGGTGGTAGTGGCAGCTGGAACAGAGCACTGATAGGTGGAGTACACCCGATAGCATTGGTTGAGGTGGGGTTGTTACTGGTCGGTTAAGGATAAGGTAAGAATATTTTGACCGTGTGTGGGGATGTTCACAACTTGTGATAGTGACAGCTGGTCCTGGATATCAGTGGTGTCAATTTCGTTATAATCCCACATAATAATAGGGTTGTGGTGAGTACCTAACTCTGAGGTGGTCTGAGGTGGTAATTAGTGTCTCTGGTGGGTGAGCGAGGTGGGTGGTATGCCACACAGATAGAAGCAGTGTGGCGTAGGTGGGCCTTTGGCACAACACGCACCCACAATGCCTCCACATCTGCTGGGACTTGAACATCCAGGCGTGACGGGCGTAGTACATCTTGACAGAAGAGGCAACGCCCCCATCCATGTAAAGAAGGTGATGAAAGAGTTGATATCCTTCAATATGGCACGTTTCAGGAACAATTTGTCAAGCCTCACATATGGCAACGACGTTGGCAGCGACTGATTGGACTGTGCTTGCCAGTTCGTCAAATTTATTAGCTAAGGAAGTGACGTTGGAGAGTAGTAGAGACGGGAGATCATACCATATCCGCGGAACTTCAGTGTAGTGGTACGGTCTGTCAGGGGTGGCTTACTCTGGTTTCCTAGTGGAGTTTATGGTCCTAATGGGCTTTTGTTTATGATGGCCTTGTCTACAGCTGCGCGCATGAAATATGTTCAGCGACTTGAATCGCGCGATAACACTGCCATCAGGATAACCGTTCGCATGCTTTAAAAGGTACAGAGAGCGTCGGGAGAAAGTAGTGGTGGACATCTGTTGATATCTGTTGTTGTGGGCAGACGGAAGTGTTTGTCAGCGGTGGCCACTAACTCGCTGAGTGGCACTTTGAGGGCCACTGACAATGATAGACATGTATTAATATTTGTCGAGTCTTAAAGACCGCGGGTCCTTGTCTCGGCATAGGGACGCCGCTACAGTATCCACGATATATGTAAATTCCGCGGTGGTCCTTGTCACTGGCACTTTGAAGGTGACCGACAAAGTGCACACGGCCATGTGTTACACTGCTGTGTTTTGGTGCTTTTCTGCGGAATACACTATCGGGTCACTGTTTGATAACCAATCATTGCACTGACCACTTGAATGTTTTGCTGACAGATCCCGGTGCAGTGAGGCTGGTAGGGAGTTGAGATACAGCCTGGCAGGGCCAAACAGACTCGACCTGACTGCCCAAACCAAGAGCGCCTTCAGGGCATGTCTTGTCTAACTGACGGCTGACTGACGTGTGTAATAATAATAATAATAATTAACGGCTTATTGAAAGAGCATAGCAGCCAGAAGACTGAAAATATACAGTTACATAATTGGGGAATGGGTTTCGATTTACAAATAATATACAAGTAACATAAGTGATACAATAAAGACATATATGTGTGTGTGTGTGTGTGTGTGTGTGTGTGTGTGTGTGTGTGTGTATGTAAGTATGTGTGTGTGTGTGTGTGTATGTGTGTGTGTATGTATGTGAGTGTGAGGGAGGAAAGAACCAGGTGTGGACAGGTAAGAGCCACGTTGATTGGTGCTGTACACCTGTCAGGAAGTAATGAGCGCGGTCTCCGGATGATTTTAATGAGGTGCGTCTCTGTTATGTGAGATAATCTTGCAATGACAGTTCTTGCTTCCGGTCCACACCCAACCACCAGATTATTTCACATTAAGATAAACTCTAACGCTAACGTAACGTAACGTAACCTAACGTAACCTAACGTAACCTAACTTAACCTAACTTAACCTATGCATCAAAACTTAATCAACAGTATCCGAACCTGCATTACGTTAGGTTATATTATTTTAGGCGGCTGGGTTAGGTTAGGTAAAAGGAAAACAAACCAGTCCACTAAATATTCTACACCAACAACACACCACAACACAACACCACAACACAACGACACTACGACACACCACAAATCCAGGACACACCACAACACACCACAACAGCACAACGATATACACGAAACACCACAACACCACAACACCAAGATACACCACAACACCACAACACACCACAACACCACAACACACAACACACACCACAACACCACAACACACCACAACACCATTACACCACAGCACCACGACACACCACAACACCACAACACACACAACACACAACACACCACAACACCACGACACACCACAGCACCACGACACACAACACACAACACACCACAACACACCACGACACACCACAACACCACACACACCACAACACCCTTTCCAACACCACAACACACCCGGAACACACGACACACCACAACACCACGACACACCACAACACACCACAACACCACGACACACTACAACACCACAACACACCACAACACCACGACACACACAACACCACACACACCACAACACCACGACACACCACGACACACCACAACACCACAACCACCACGACACACTACAACACCACAACACACCACAACACCACGACACACCACAACACCACACACCACAACACCACAACACCACGACACACTACAACACCACAACACACACAACACCACGACACACCACAACACCACAACACACACCACAACACCACGACACACCACAACACACAACACCACGACACACTACAACACCACGACACACTACAACACCACGATACACCACAACACCACGACACACCACAACACCACAACACCCACGACACACTACAACACCACAACACACCACAACGACACACCACAACATCGACACACACAGCATCACGACACACCACAACACACCACAACACCACGACACACTACAACACCACGACACACCACAACACCACACACCACAACACCAAAACACACCACAACACCACACACTACAACACCGACACACCACAACACCACAACACACTACACCACACGGCACCACACACCACGACACACTACAACACCACAACACACCACAACACCACGACACACCACAACATCACGACACACAGCACCGACACACCACAACACCACAACACCACACACTACAACACACCGACACACACCACAACACCGACACACCACAACACCACAACACACCCTACCACCACACACTACAACACCACGACAAACCACAACACCACAACAACACCACGACACACCACGACACCACAACACCACAACACACCACAGAAACTCCACAACACCACAACACTACAACACACCACAACAGCACAACACCGACACATCACAGCAAACACACCACAACACCACACACCACGACACACCACAACACCACAACACACCACAACACCACAACACACCACAACACACAACACACCACAACACCACACACTACAACACCACGACACACCACAACACCACAACACACTACAACACCACGACACACCACAACACCACGACACACTACAACACCACAACACACCACAACACCACGACACAAAACAACATCACGACACACCACAGCACCACGACACCACAACACCACAACACCACGACACACTACAACACCACGACACACCACAACACCACGACACACCACAACACCACGACACACCACAACACCACAACACCGACACACCACAACACCACGACACACACTACAACACCACGATACACCACAACACCGTGCCACAACACCGCAACACACCACAACACCGACACACTACAACACACAACACACCACAACACCACGACACACCACAACATCACGACACACCACAACACCACGCACACACTACAACACCACAACACACCACAACACCGACACAAAAACAACATCACGACACACCACAGCACCACGACACACCACAACACCACAACACCACGACACACCCACGACACCACAACACACCACACGACACATCACAACACCACACCACACCACAACACCACGACACACCACAACACCACGACACACCACAACATCGACACACCACAACACCACGACACACCACAACATCACGACACACCACAACAACACGGAACAGAATTATACACCATATACCCAGGAAGTCTACATCCAGATTTTACACCCAAAAATCTATGACAACACCCACACAGGCTTGATATACACCTTCTCCTCGCTTCCTACACGACCGTTACACAACCCGGAGAGAGTATGGGAGAGGTGACAAGGGATACATTTTCCGGGTCATGAAATCGGCAGGGCGATAGAGATTACTCCAATGACTGGCTAATGGATAACTTGTGTATATATATAGGAAGGAGGAGGAGGAGGTTAGGAGATAAGGATAAGAAGAATAGGAGAAGGTGGATGGATGTAGGAGCAAGATAACAGGGTGGAAAAGAGAAGTGTGTGTGTGGTGTGTGTGTGTGTGTGTGTGTGTGTGTGTGAATGTGTGTGTGTGTGTGTGACCGATCAATAAGATAAAGGAAATATTTTATTTTCATTAGACCAAAAATTTTGTAAATATGAAACTGAACTTTTCGACCCATTAATCTACTAATATTTATTTACTGACAGTTACCACATTCCTCAGGGCGTTGGTGCTTTGTATTGTAATGATAATAATAATAATAATAATAATAATAATAATAATAATAATAATAATAATAATATAATAATTATAATATATATGAAGTAAAGAATATTTATATACAAAGGGAGATACATACTACATAATATTTCCGTACCGTCAACCGTCAGCAGTAATATAAATGTCATACCGCCAACTCTTAATGTTAGCGACACATGTCCGACACACACATTTAAAAACAAAATCAAATAACATATTGTGTGGTATTAGTTTGCTTCATTGTCCTCTCTTCGTTAAATGGCATTGAACTTTGGAAATGAATAAAAAACAAGTTACACTAGTAATAGAGGAGAGAGAGAGAGAGAAAGAGAGCAGAATTCCATCAGCAATAATTGCTCTCTCTCTCTCTCTCTCTCTCTCTCTCTCTCTCTCTCCTTTATTATATCATAAAGGTCAGCCATAAATTCTTTTCTTCTGTGATTCGCCCATGGTGCACCGCACAGTGTCGAGCGCGTAGTTCAGTAGAAATACCTCTTAGATGGCAGCCTGTCCTGTGCCTCAATAAACTGGTATAATTACCGTATAAGGATATCTTAATAAAGCCGTTTACTTTCATCCTTTCGAGGAAGAAGTTGCTGGAGTCCTGACATGAAAATTGCTTTTAACATCCTTTTCTTACAGGTGCTGCCCATAGGTACTGCCCCCAGTGCTGCCCAGAGGTACTGCTTTAAGTGCTGCCCACAAGTACTGCCCTCATTGCTGCCAATAGGTAATGCCCTCAGTGCTGCCCACAGATACTTCCCTCCGTTCAGCCTACAGGTACTGCACACAAGTACTGCCCACAGGCATTGCACTAAGTACTGAGCACAGGTACTGCCCACAGGAATTACACTGAGTACTGCCCACAGGTACTGCTCACAGGCATTGCAAACAGTACTGCCCACAGGTACTGCCATACATCTGGGTTGTTATCTATGAAGTGTTGTTGAAATGTTTCGGGATGAGATCCGTCCTGAACACGACTGTGTGTGTGTTGTGTTAGTTATGGCCAGGTGAGTTTGTTAATTACCTGTAATAACAACTCATTTTGTATCTTTATTAGTCGCCACTTGTACTTTTTCGATTGTGAATTTTGGTGTTATTTTTTGTTTATATTCATTATCTATTAAAGTTCTTCAACACATTAATTTCTATTTCCTCCCCCCCCCAAATTTTGAAACATTAGTCTTAAGATACTCAATATTGCTGCCCGTGAACACACTGAGCATGATGATCTTAATAAATGTTCAAGATGAACTTCGCAGCCAACACATATAGAGCGACCCTTGCGTTCTTAGTGGGGTTACTCATATAGTGTTACGACGAGATAGAATGCGTATGGATGATGAAGGCGGCCATTTTGAACTTTTATTGTAGACTAAACCCAAGCTGTAGCGCCTTAATGAATAAAACAAATGAAATAATCCTTAACTTTAAATATCCATAGTTATTGAGTACAACCTTTGAGAATCGAACCCAAGTTCTCAGAAATTATTTGACTAAAGTATTGGAACACCCTAGCAATCAATCATCAATATATATATATATATATATATATATATATATATATATATATATATATATATATACCAGTCGGAATTACTGGACTTTAATTTCTCACGACTTTGGGGTTTTTTAAAGATTATTAGATGGTAATTGCAGTGGAACCGCCCTTAGTAGAAATCGAACCAGCACAAGAGCACTTAACTTTACTAACCAAAAATGATTGTCGTGACCCGTGGAAGGATAGCGTCTGTGACTGGGATGAATGAGACACACTGTAAAATTTACATTTATATTCCTCTAACACTATAGACACAATCAAATAGTGGTACCCATCACCTTACACACCTCTAACCTGAACTTAAAAACTACTCTGGGGAATAAAAGTTATACACGATGTGAAATTTTAGAAACTCAGGCAATGCCTCATTAGAGGATAATAAGTTTAAAGTATTAAGAGTGTTGCACACACATGAACCAGGCCTTAGGGCTTTCAACAAAATATCAATCACTGAGAAAATGGTATTAAAAAATAAGAAATTAATAACTCTACAATGAATAGGCCTTAAGGGCACTCACAAATTATATCCAGCACTGAGAAAATGGTATAAAAATCAGAGCTTATTAACTCCACCCTGAATAGGCCTTCAGGCGCTCAACAAAATTATGTTACCCCAACAGATACACACCTCCTAGCCTAACTTAAACACTACTCTTGGGAACAAGGGTTATACCTGAGATTGAGATTATAAGAAATATTAAATGCACAGCATACATTAGTAACTGAAAAAATAGTATTAGTACACATAAAAAATAATTGTCACTATTATTAGAAGTTACTGAGTCCTCAATACCCGTGAACCATGCTTCCTAACCTAACACACACACAGATTCCACCTGCACTCCGTAGTCGTTTAAGGCACAACCAACAGGCACCCGTAGTTTAAGGCCCAAATCAGCCTTTATCCACCTTGGAAAGTGTACCTCTAAACTCCGACTCTTGGCCCCAGTGTGCAGCCCTGTATCACTCAGCTGGCTTCACTTTACCCCCAGTACATCCATGAAGCGGAAGGGAGTGAGCCAATCAGACCTTGTACAGTTGAGAGAAGCTTTAGCTTCCCGTTAACAAGAGGCTTTCACTAAGCTGCTTGAGACATGTGGTATTGTGAGCCGGTGAGAGCTGATGACCAACGATCGTCCGTCGTCAGCTGGGCACCCAGACGGCTAGATTCACTCAAGAGATTTGATACCCGCTAAACAGTGACAGGCCTACACTGATCGGTCCAACGGCGACAATCGTCACCCTCAATCATCAACGGCAGTCTCAAACGGCAGTCAATCTCTCGCGGTCATCACTCTCGCAGACAATTTCTCGCAGTCAAGTGGGTTCTGACGGAAACCTGAAATGGACTCACTGTTAGCTCTTGTTAATTTTATCACTGCCCTATCTAAACCCTGTTTGAGATCGAATGAGACTTACTTGTTATACTGCAATAGCGCAACACAGGTGACTAGGCCACGTGACTATTTCTGTGACGGACGCGCAGGGACGTCTTGTTGAACCGAATGCTTTCGCGTTACTGAGAGGTAGCCAACCTCGTGTCCTCTCAAGGCGTCAGCTTAGGCCGACGTGACATATTTTCCGCCTAACTAATAACTCCTTGGGACACCCGTAACATTATTCAGATTGATAAACGATCTATAATATTTCCAAATTCAATAACAGTCCCTTAACTTCATGAATTGCATCATTATTAATTCGGAAAATTACCTTTAATATCATATAGGCCTAGTTCCACAACCTCTCGCTATATGCGGGGAGCGCTCTTCCCTCAGACGACCTTGAAAACTCAGTATCGCCAATGGCGCGGCGTTTGAAATTACTCTGAAATTTCTGAATATTACATATATATATATATATATATATATATATATATATAATATATATATATATATATATATATATATATATATATATATATATATATATATATATATATATATATATATATATATATATATATATATATATATATATATATTTCATGTAGATCCACGATGAAAACGTGGATAAGATAAATCTTGATAAAATCACACAGGATAAAGGAAACAACGGAGCACCGGCTTTATTCAAGCCATCTTCAGATGTCTTAAAAGACGAAAGCTAATCCCTTTTTTTATGATTTTATATATATATATATATATATATATATATATATATATATATATATATATATATATATATATATATATATATATATATATATAACCGGTCGGAATAATCTCACTCTTTTAATTATGTTGTTGGGGTTTTTTGAGTTTTAGTGGATGGTAATGCAGTGGAAGCGCCCCTCAGATAAAATACCGAACCAGCACAAACACAATTAAATAAAATTATTCTCCGTGACCGTGGAAAGCTAGCACCTGTGATTGGGGTTAATGAGACGCACTGGTAAAAGATGACACTTTCTATTCCTTCCAACACTACAGACGGAATCAATAATGGTACACAAACACTAGAGTACTTGTTAGTGAGGCTTAAAACTCTACAATGGGAAACAAAAGTTGTACATGGTATCAAAAATTATTAAAAGATATTAAATGCATCTGGATAGGACTACTAATGCAGCAGTACTACATACACCAGAACAGACACCAGAACGAGGAACTCATCTAAAACAATTCCTTCGTACATCTTACATCACTTAGTGGCACATAAAACATGAAACAAAATATTACCCTGCACCGATGAACATGCCTTAAGGGCATCCGACAATATAACAGCAATCACTGAGAAATAAAAATCCCGATTTTAGTCATACTACACATGAACGTGGATCACTCATAGCCTGTCTGGGATGACCCACAAAATACTATAATCGTAACTGTCCAAGCTACCCAGAACCCGAAGGTTGCAACTACTAACCTGCCAAGGGGCAGGCATTTACAAGAAACCGAAAAAATCTCTCATGACCCGTCAGGCACGCGGGTGCTTCGCTGTTTTTTTTTTCATTACTCTCTCTAGATTTCAAGAGTCATGAATGTTTTTCTCTAGCAACACCCGTAACATGCTTCACACATAGGTTCCGAATGCACCAGTACTTTTAAGGTACTAACAGCCTTTCACAAACTTTTGGGAGAGGAACTCTTACGTCCCACGTGTGCAATCAACCAGGAGGAACGTTGATCCCACACCTGGTCTTGGCTATTCTAATCACACTTTACCACCATCAACCGTAACATGCTTCACACATATGCCCAGAATACACCCATACTTTAAGGTGTTACAGCCTTTCACCAACTTTGAAGAGGAACCCCCACGTCCCACGTGTGCAATCAACCATGAGGAGCGTTGATTACACACCTGGACTTGGTTAATTCGATTAAATACACCCAATAAATAATACATAATAATAATAATAAACGGTTTATTAATAGAGTTGCAGCCGGTGGCAAAAAATACAGACTTACATTTGATTTAGACATAATGATATAATGTGCGTTGAATACATTTACAGGGCTGTACAGTGCATAAATCAGGCGTTGTTTATTATTTTAACAAGAGATGGGATGGTGCTATTCTTATATCTATCGGTGCAGGCTCTCAGGGGCTGTATTTTGTTGTAGTGGCAGACTGCACGAGGTGGGTGAGGGGCTGCCGGTGGCAGGAGGTGGCGATGACGAGGGTGATGCATTAGTTGGGTGCCAAACCTTTCCAGTGCTTGGTGGTGGAGGTCACTGAGGGATGGCATTTCCAGGGTGGAGAGAGCGTTGATGTAGCCCGAGTATTCTGCGCCGAGCATGATTCTGCAAGCCCTTTTCTGTACCTTCTCTAGCCGACGTTGTTGGGTGGAGTTGAGAGAAGACAACCAGGCTGGTGACGCATACGTTAGTTTGGGGAGAATAAAAGCGTTATAGATAGTCCTCAGCTCTGGCTTGGGTGTCCCAAGTGACCTAAGTCGTCGTAGCATGTAGAGACGGAACGAGGCTGCCTTGACTGTGTTATTTACATGGGCCTTCCAGTATAGTTTGTTGTCTATAGTTACACCCAGGAGTTTGGCAGACTGCACCAGCTGGAGAGGATGGGCACCCACTGTGACTGCTGGGGCTTGCACTGGAGTGGTGGCGGTATTGATGTGCATGACTACGGTTTTGGTGTGGTTGATGGTGACCTTGTTCTCCGTAGTCCATGCCTGTAGCCTGTCCAGGGTGCCTTGTAGCGATGAGTAGTCTGGTGCGGTGTTGTCCACTGAAACACCCACAGTGCAGTCATCCACGTACTTCCACCTGTGAGGAGTGTCCGATAGAGCGTCGTTGATCAGGATGAGGAAGCACAGTGGTCCCATCTTGGTCCCCTGGGGAACACCGCAGGTGAGGTGTTGGAATGTGGAGACCGAGCCCTGATAACTCACTGCCTGACGACGTCCACTCAAGAAATCAGTGAGCCATGAGACCAGGTTGGTGGGCAGCCCTAGTGCAATGGCCTTGTTGATAACAGTGCAGTGATCAACAAGGTCAAAGGCCTTCCGAAGTCAACAAGGACAACGGCCAGTGATGTTTTACGCTTCTGCAGGTTTTTGTACAGACAATCCAGAAAGCTCACTAAGCAGTGTGATGTAGTGGAGGTCCTCATATTGCCAAATTGCTGTGGATGAATTGACTGATAGATTCTGGCAAATGCCCACTCAAATAAAAAGTCCTCACAGAGTAGACTGGGTATGGGGGTAATGGCAACTGGCATGAGGTCGTTAGGGGACTGTGGGGTGGTGACCTTGGGGATGGGGGTGACAAATGCGGTTTTCCATTCATTAGGGCATTTGCTTTGTCTGAGGGAAGCATTAATAATAGAACAGAGGGGGGTGGCAATTTCGACTGCAAACTCCTTGTATATTTTGATCGGGAGGTCAATTGGGGTCGTGGAGCATTTGGATTTAAATTTCAGGAGCTTGTTAGCGATTTCATATGGTTGAACACTGGGAGGGGGGGAGGGGGAAGGTAAGTAAGCTGGGAGGAGAGTGAGGTCAAGACTGGGTAAGGTATGACATATGGTAGCAAAATGGTTATTAATTATTTCAGCTGCCTCTTCACTAGGTAAATGTGAGATGAAAGGAAGTGTGGGAGACTGACGGTTGAGACCACAGAGGTCCTTTACCTTGGAGTACCACTGACCGATGCCGACTTCCTTGAGGCCGTGCACTTTCCTGGGATAATAAGTCTTCTTGGCCGACTTGATTTCCCTGATTACCTGGTTACGTAGAATTTTGTACAGGCTGTTGTTGGTGTAGTATGCCTTGTGGGCTGCTCAATAAGTCTTTTTATGCGGGGCGTAATCCACGGGACATCATCGGGGTGTATCCTCAGTGTCTTGGCTGGAAAGAAGTGGTAGTAGGCTTTGGTGATAGTGTCCAGGTAATTATCCCACTTGTTCTGTACATACTGGGGAGGTAAATGTCTCTAAGTGACCACTAGACTCCTGGTCTCAGTGTGCGACCTTTCATTCACTCAGTCTGCACTCGGTTTACTCTCAGTACTTCAAGGACAGGAAGAGCGTGACCGTCAGCAGGTGAACCCTGTCCAGCTGAGGGAGGGGTTCTATTTTTCTGTTAGTGTATAATATGGACACGAAGTAGTACCTTAAGCTGTGTATTCTTATATTACTCTATTAATTATGTAAAGTAAAGTATTACAGAACATGTATTAATCCTATGTAATATTTCCATTTATTATGCACCATGTTATGTATGTGAATTATCATATTTACATATTATGTATTCAGCTTGTGAATGCTGGCATCTGTACATGCCAGCGCGGAGTGATACAGAGAGTTGAGATCGCTAGTCCTTATGGTGTGGAAGCCCACTGTCTATTTGTTTCCTCTGTATATCTCCCGTACGAGAATAAGAACATATTTCCAAAATAACAAGTGTTTGCCTATACCCTCCGTAGTATAGAACATTTTGGGGGTATCAAAGACAAACATAGAGTTAGCAAGATTTTTCATTGACTGACTGAAGAGATGTGGTGTTGTATGAACCAAGGTGGGGAGATTTGTTGACCCAGAACGACCATCGACGAAAAGTGCGGATGCTGGTCCCATGTAGTTAGTCGTTAGGGACACCCGTTCACCTGTTCCAGTTATACGACCGCTAAACACCCGTTTACCTGCCGACCGACCAAGTGGGTTCTCAAAACCCTGCAAGAGAACTCTGTTAGCTACTGTTAACTTCTCCGCCCTATCTAAACACTGTCTGCGATTGAATAATACTTACTTGCAACACTGATGAAACGTGTGAGGGAAGGGACGAGGCCACGTGGTCGTTTTCCTTGGCAGACGCGTGGACTCCCTCCGCCTGGGCTAAACGCGTGCGCGCTACTGAGACTGGGTCAGCGTCAGCATGCCTCAAGGCGGCCGCCTAGCCTTAACCCAATGACGTCATCTTCGCGTATTACTAATAGCTTTTTTTGGGATACACGTAACATATTTAGACTGAGAAACTATCCACAATACCTTTAAATTTTATAATTGTCCCTTTACTTCATGAATCGTGTCTACATTAATTCGATAAAGTACATTCAGTTTTATATAGGCCAATTTCAAAATGCTTCCACCGCGCTTGATGGGGTTGCCTGAACCTTTCTTTTATGCGCCATGAGGCGTGGGTGTTTCAGCCTGGCCTACTTATGCTTTCCTGTTTCGGCAGATCGGTTATTTTTGTTCTAAAGTCTCTGAATATTACATATATATATATATATATATATATATATATATATATATATATATATATATATATATATATATATATATATATATATATATATATATATGTAATATTCAGAAATTCAGTGTAATTTCAAACGCCGCGCCATTGGAGAGACTGAGTTCAAGGTCGTCTGAGGGAAGACCGCTCTCTCGCACGTAGCGAGAGTTTGTGGAACTAGGCCTATATGATATTAAATATAATTTACCGAGTTATAGGGACGTGAATCATGAAATTAAATATCAGCTTTAAATTGAAAATAATTATAGATCGTTTCCCAGTCTGAAAATGTTGCGTACGTCCTAATTAAGCTGTTAACCGTCTGGTAAATAAGTCACTCCTGGAAAGCGTGAACCAGTGAGGAAGCGTGGCTGGGGAGCTGTGAGAGAGGTCAAGGACCACCTCTGTGCTGTACCCAGGAGAGACGGATCGCGTGACCTGGTTCCTTCGTTTATTTAACATCAGTATTAACAAGTAAGTTTTATTCAATCTCAGACAAAGCTTGATAGGGCGGTAGGAACAAACGGTGATGTGAGACAATAGCTAACAGCCCGGGTTTTTCAGGGTTCTGTAGACCCCACGCGGTATGATAACATCCACTGGCGGTATGAGACACGAGTGGTGAAGAGAGCTGTATGACCGTCCACTGACCTGGGTTTGAGCCACCTGTTGAGTATGGTGAGAGTTGGAGTGAACCCAGTTGTCTAGGTGCCCAACTAACGACGTGACGATCGTTTGGGGTCATCAGCTCTCCTCTACCTCGGCTCACAATACCACATATCTTCAAGCAGCTTAGTGAAAACCTTTTACTAACGGGAAGCTAAAGCTTCTCTGAACTGTACAAGGTCTGAATGGCTCACTCCCTTCCATTTCATGGATGTACTGGGGGCAAAGTGAAGCCAGCTGAGTGATACAGGGTCACACACTGGGACCAAGAGTCCAGTGGAACTTAGAGGTACATTTCCAAGGTTGAGAAAGGCTGGTTTGGGCCTTAAACTAAGGGTACCTGTTGGTTGTGCCTTAAAAATACTACGGAGTGCAGGTGGAGTCTATGCGTTAGGTTAGGAAGCATGGTTCATGGGTATTGGTGGACTCAGTAACTTCTTAATAATAGTGATAATAGTTTTGTGTGTACTTAATACTATTTTTTCAGTTACTAATGTATGCTGTGTGCATTTAATATTTCCTTTTAATTTCAATCTCAGGTATAACCCTTGTTCTCCAGAGTAGTGTTTAAGTTAGGTTAGGAGGTATGTATCTGTTGGGGTTATATAATTTTGCTGAGTGCCCTGAAGGCCTACTCAGGGTAGAGTTAATAAGTTCTATTTTTTATACCATTTTGTCAGTGCTGGATATCATTTTGTTGAGTGCCCTTAAGGCCTATTCATTGTAGAGTTATTGATTTCCTATATTTTTTTTAAAATTTTCTCAGTGATTGATATTATTTTGTTGAAAGCCCTTAAGGCCTGTTTCATGTGTGCAAGCAACATTTCTTAATACTTTAAACTTATTGATGTCTAATGACGCATTGTCTGAATTTCTAATATCTTCAATATCATGTATAACCTTTATTCCCCAGAGTAGTGTTTTAAGTTCAGGTTAAGAGGTGTGCATATTGGTGTACCATTATTTGATTGTGTCTGTAGTGTTGGAGGGAATATAAGTGTAAATTTAACAGTGTGTCTCATTCATCCCAGTCACAGACGCTATCCTTCCACGGGTCACGGACAAGTCATTTTGTTTAGTAAATTTAAGTGTTCTCGGGATTTCTCTCAAAGGGGCGCTTCCACTACAATTGCCATCTAATAATCTTTAATAAACCCCAAGTCTAGTGAGAAATTAAAATCCAGTAATTCCGACCGGTTACATATATATATATGTATATACATATATATATATATATATATATATATATATATATATATATATATATATATATATATATATATATATATATATATATATATATATATATATATATATATATATATATATATATATATATATTAGACCAAGTCCCAATAAGTTGTCACAAGACGCCAGCATCTTCCTCGTCTGGTGATTATGGAGGAAAGTTTTATCACGTGACTTTGCCAACTCAATCACAATACAATCACCAAAGTTTACTTCCGCTCACAGTCACCTGCTGCTCGATGTCTTCCTCCTACTGCAGGATAGCTTCCTTCTACTGTAGGATGGCTTCCTCCGATTGCAGGATGGCGTATTCCTTGCTGCAACAAGAAAACATAAATCTTCCTGCTAAAACATACCGCACTCCTACTTGCTACAAGTTACCACACTCCTTCCTGCTACAAGAAACCATATTCCCTCTTGCTACAAGACACCAACACTCCCTCCTGCTGCAAGACACCAATACTCCCTCCTGCTACAAAACACCAACACTCCTTCCTGCTACAAAACACCAACACTCCTTCCTGCTACAAAACACCAACACTCCTTCCTGCTACAAGACACCAACACTCCTTCCTGCTACAAGACACCAACACTCTTCCCTGCTACAAGACACCACCTTCCTGCCAAGACACCACACCCTTCCTGCTACAAGACACCACACTCCTTCCCTGCTACAAGACACCAACACTCCTTCCTGCTACAAGACACCAACATCCTCTCGCTACAAGACACCAACACTCCTTCCTGCCACAAGACACCAACACTCCTTCCTGCTACAAGACACCAACACTCCTCCCTGCTACAAGACACCAACACCTTCCTGCTAAGACACCAACAATTCCTTCCTGCTACAAGACACCAACACTCCTTCCTGCTACAAGACACCAACACTCCTTCCTGCTACAAGACACCACACTCCTGCCAAGACACCAACACTCCTTCATAAGACACAACACTCCTTCCTGCTACAAGACACCAACACTCCTTCCTGCACATAAGACACCAACACTCCTTCCTGCTACAAGACACCAACACCTTCCTGCTACAAGACACCAACACTCCTTCCTGCTACAAGACACCAACACTCCTTCCTGCTACAAGACACCAACACTCCTTCCCTACAAGACACCACACTCCTTCCTGCTACAAGACACCAACACTCCTTCCTGCTACAAAGACACCACACATTCTCTTCCTGCTAAAGACACCAACACTCCTTCCTGCTAAGACACCAACACCCCTTCCTGCTACAAGACACCAACACTCCTTCCTGCTACAAGACCAATACTCCTTCCTGCTACAAGACACCAACACCTCTTCCTGCTACAAGACACCAACACCCTTCCTGCTACAAGACACCACCCTTCCTGCCATAAGACACACCATCATCTTCCTGCTACAAGACACCAACACTCCTCCCTACAAGACACCACACATCTTCCTGCTACAAGACACCAACACCTTCCTACAAGACAATAATCCTTCCTGCTACAAGACACCAAATCCTTCCTGCTACAAGACACCAACATCCTTCCTATAAGACACCAACATTCCCTACAAGACACCAATATCTTCCTGCACAAGACACACCTCTTCCTGCTACAAGACACCAACACTCCTTCCTGCTACAAGACACCACATTCTTCCTGCTACAAGACACCAACACTCCTTCCTGCCAAGACACCAATACCCTTCCTGCTACAAGACACCACACCTCTTCCTGCATAAGACACCAACACTCCTTCCTGCTACAAGACACCAACACTCCTTCCTGCTACAAGACACCACACACCTTCCTGCTAAAGACACCAACACTCCTTCCTGCTACAAGACACCAACACTCCTTCCTGCTATAAGACAATCATCATCCTTCCTGCTCAAGACACCAACACTCTTCCTGCTATAAGACACTACACATCTTCCTGCTACAAGACACCAACACCTTCTTGCACAAGACACCAACACTCTTCCTGCTACAAGACACCAACACTCCTTCCTGCTACAAGACACCAACATCCTTCCTGCTACAAGACACCACATCCTTCCTGCTACAAGACACCAACACTCCTTCTTGCTACAAGACACCAACACTCCTTCCTGCTACAAGACACCAACACTCCTCCTAACTACAAGACACCAACACTCCTTCCTGCTACAAACACATCTTCCTGCTACAAGACACCAACATATTCCTACTGCAAGACACCAACATCTTCCTGCTACAAGACACCAACACTCCTTCCTACTACAGACACCAACACTCCTTCCTCTACAAGACACCAACACTCCTTCTATACAAGACACTAACATCTTCCTGCTACAAGACACCACACTCCTTCCTGCTACAGACACCAACACTCCTTCCTGCTACAAGACAACACTCCTTCCTGCTACAAGACACCAACACTCCTTCCTGCTACAAGACACCAATACTCCTTCCTGCTACAAGACACACCTCCTTCCTGCTACAAACCTACCTCCTTCCTGCTACAAGACACCACACTCCTTCCTGCTACAAGACACCAACCTCCTTCCTGCTACAAGACACCAACACTCCTTCCTGCTACAAACTACTCCTTCTGCTACAAGACACCAACACTCCTTCCTGCTACAAGACACCACCACTCCTTCCTGCTACAAGACACCAACACTCCTTCCTTACAAGACACCAACACTCCTTCCTGCTACAGCCAACACTCCTTCCTGCTACAAGACACTACTACTCCTCCTGCTACAGACACCACACTCCTTCCTGCTACAAGACACCAACACTCCTTCTGCTACAAGACACCAACACTCTTCCCTTCTACAAGACACCAACACTCCTTCCTGCCAAGACCCAACACTCCTTCCTCTTTCCCTAAGACACCAACTCCTTCTTCCTTTACAAGACACCAACACCCTTCTTGCTACAAGACACAACACTCCTTCATAACTACAAGACAACACTCCTTCCTGCTAAAGACACCAACTCTCCTGCTTGCTACAAGACACCAACACTCTTCCTGCTTCTGAACGACAATACTCCTTCCTGCTACAAGACACCAACACTCCTTCCTGCTACAAGACACCATACTCCTTCCTGCTACAAGACACCAACCTCCTTCCTGCTACAAGACACCATACTCCTTCCTGCTAGAACACCAACACTCCTTCTTGCTACAAAGACACCAACACTCCTTCCTGCTACGAACACCAGCACTCCTTCCTGCTACAAAGACACAAACTCACCCCTCACTACAAAGACACAACACTCCTTCCTGCTACAAAACCAATACTCTTCCTGCTACAGACACAATACTCCTTCCGCTTACAAGACCAACACTCCTTCCTGCTACAAGACACCAATACACTCCTTCCTGCTACAAGACACCAAACTCCTTCTAAGCCCAATACTCCTTCATACAAGACACCACACTCCTTCCCTACAAGACACCAACACTCCTTCCTGCTACAAGACACCAACTACTCCTTCCTGCCTAAGACACCAATACTCCTTCCTGCTACAAGACACCAACACTCCTTCCTGCTACAAGACACCATATTCACCTCTTGCTACAAGACACCAACACTCCTTCCTGCTACAAAAACCAGCTACTCCTTCTGCTACAAGACACCAACACTCCTTCTGCTACAAGACACCAACACTCCTTCCTG
Source organism: Homarus americanus (assembly GCF_018991925.1). NCBI lineage: Eukaryota > Metazoa > Arthropoda > Malacostraca > Decapoda > Nephropidae > Homarus > Homarus americanus. The sequence goes on from NW_024742947.1 coordinate 33,832, forward strand.
CTACAAAGACACCAACACTCCTTCTGCTACAAGACACCAACACTCCTTCCTGCTACAAGACACCAACCTCCTTCCTGCTACAAGACATAACCTCCTTACACTGAGACACCAACACTCCTTCCTGCTTCCAAGAACACCAACACTCCTTCCTGCTACAAGCACCAACACTCCTCCTGCTACAAGACACCAACACTCCTTCCTGCTAAGACACCAACCTCCTTCCTGCTACAAGACACCAACACTCATCCCCACCATAACCCTAAGACACCAACACTCCTTCCTTACAAGACACCAACACACCTTCTGCTCAAGAACACCAATACTCCTTCCTGCTACAAGACACCAACACTCCCTTCCTGCTACAAGACACCTTACTCCTCCTGCTACAAGACACCAACCTTCTTCCTGCTACAAGACACCAACACTCCTTCCTGCTACAAGACACCAACCTCCTTCCTGCTACAGAGACTGCCACTCTTCCTGCTACAAGACCTTACTCTCCTGCTCGAACACCAATACTCCTTCCTGCTACAAGACACACTCCTTCCTGCTACAAGACACCAACCTCCTTCCTGCTACAAGACACCAACACTCCTTCCTGCTACAAGACACCAACACTCCTTCCTGCTACAAGACACCAACACTCCTTCCTGCTCAAGACACCAACCTCCTTCCTGCTACAAGACACCAACACTCCTTCCTGCTACAAGACAATACTCCTTCCTGCTACAAGACACCAACACTCCTTCCTGGGCCCCAATGCTCCTTCCTGCTACAAGACACCAACACTCCTTCCCTGCAGAACACCAACTCCTTCATAACAGACACCAATACTCCTTCCTTAACTGAGACACCAACACTCCTTCCTCTTTAAGACACAACTACTCCTTCCTCTCAAGACACCAACACTCCTTCCTTCTCACAAGACACCAACCACTCTTCCTGCTACAAGACACAACACTCCTTCCTGCTACAAGACACCAATCTCCTTCCTTCACAAGACACCAACTACTCTCTTCCTGCCAGACACCAATACTCCTTCCTAACAAGACACCAACACCTTCTCCGCTGCAAGACACCAACACTCGCCCCATAACTGCAACCAACACTCCTTCAAACAAGACACCAACACTCCTTCATAACACCAAGACACCAACACTCCTTACATAACCGCAAGACACCAACACTCCCTTCCTGCTACAGAACCGCCAACACTCCTTCCTGCTGCGAGATACCAACATCGCTCCATAACCTGAAGACACCAACCTCCTTCCTAACAAGAACGCAACACTCTTCTATGCAAGACGCAATACTCATCCTTCCTGAGACACCACCTTCTTGCTACAAAACACCAACACTCCTTCCTTGCTACAAGACACCACATCTTCCTGCTACAAGACACCAACCTCCTTCCTGCTACAGACACAATGCTCGCTTCATATACAAGACACCACACTTCTCTGCAAAACCAACACTCCTTCACTCTGCTACAAGACACCAACACTCCTTCCTACTGCAGACACCAATACTCCTTCACTACAAAGACACCAATACTCCTTCATAACTGCAAGACACCGCACATCTTCCTGCTACAAGACACCAACTACTCCTTCTGCTACAAGACACCAATATCTCCTTCGCCAACACGCCAACACTCCTTCCCTTAACAAGACACCAACACTCCCCTCCATAACACAAGACGCAACCTCCTCCTGCTACAAGACACCAACCTCCTTCTCTGTGACACCAACACTCCTTCCCTGCTACAAGACACCAACCTCCCTTCCTGCTACAAGACACCAATACTCCTTCTGCTACAAGACACCACTCCTTCCTGCTACAAGACACCAACACTCCTTCCTGCTAGAACACCAATACTCCTTCCTGCTACAAGACATAACCTCCCTTCCTGCTACAAGACACCAATACTCCTTCCTGCTACAAGACACCAACACTCCTTCCCTGCTACAAGACACCAACTACTCCTTCTGCTACAAGAACACAACCTCCTTCCTGCTACAAAACACCAACACTCCTTCCTGCTACAAGACACCAACACTCCTTCCTGCTACAAAGACACCAACACTCCTTCCTGCTACAAGACACCAACACTCCTTCCTGCTACAGAACACCAACCTCCTTCCTGCAAAGACACCAACACTCCTTCCTGCTACAAGACACAACCTCCTTCCTGCTACAAGACACCAACACTCCTTCCTGCTCTAAAACACCAACACTCCTTCCCTACCGACACAACACTCCTTCACCATCAGACACCAACATCCTTCCTGCTACAAGACACCAACACTCCTTCCTGCTCAAGAACACCAACCTCCTTCACTGCAGACACACAACACTACTCCTTCCTGCTACAGAGACACCAACACTCCTTCCTGCTACAAGACACCAATACTCCCCTTCCTGCTACAAACACCAACACTCCTTCCTCGCTACCAGGACACCAACCTCCTTCCTGCTACAAAGACACCAACCCCTTACTGCAAGACACCAACACTCCTACCCTTAACTACAAGACACCAACACTCCCTCCTAACTACAAGACACCAACACTCCTTCCTGCTACAAGACACCAACACTCCTTCCTGCTTCAAGACACCAATACTCCTTCCTGCTACAAGACACCAACACTCCTTCCTGCCTAAGACACCAACCTCCTTCCTTCTGAGACACCAACCTCCTTCCTGCTTTCAAGACACCTCCTTCCTGCTACAAGACACCAACACTCCTTCCTGCTACAAGACACCAATACTCCTTCCCTGCTACAAGACACAACACTCCTTCCTGCTACAGGAACACCTCCTTCCTGCTACAAGACACCACACTCCTTCCTGCTAGGAACACCAACCTCCTTCCTGCTACAAGACACCAACTCCTTCCTGCTACAAGACACCAACACTCCTTCCCTGCCTAGAACACCAATACTCCTTCCTGCTACAAGACACCTTACCAAACATAATCTCTCACACAAGACACCAACACTCCTTCCCTGCTACAAGACACCAACCTCCTTCCTGCTACAAGACACCACACTCCTTCCTCTACAAGACACCAACCTCCTTCCTGCTACAAGACACCAACACTCCTTCTGCTACAAGACACCCTCCTTCACTCTTCCCCAGAACACCAACACTCCTTCCTGCTACAAGACACTAACACTCCTTCCTCCCCTGAGACATAACCTCCTTCCTGCAAGACACCACACATCTTCCTGCACAGAACACCAACACTCCTTCTTGCTAGAACCAACACCTCCCCCTTCCTGAAACCAGCAACAACATTCCTTCCTGCTACAAGACACAACACTCCTACTGCAGGCCGCAACACTCCTTCCTGCTACAAGACACCACCACATCTTCCTGCTCCTAAGACACCAACACTCCTTCCTGCTACAAGACACCAATACTCCTTCCTGCTACAAGACACAACACTCCTTCCTGCTACAAGACACCAACACTCCTTCTGCTGCAAGACACCAACACTCCTTCCTGCTACAAGACACCAACATTCCTTCCTCTACTCAAGACACCAACACTCCATCTTGCTACAAGACACCAATACTCCTTCCTGCTACAAGACACCAACACTCCTTCCTAACTGCAAGACACCAACACTCCTCCTGCTACAAGACACACATCTTCCTGCTACAAGACACCAACATATTCATAACTGCAAGACAGCAATATCTTCCTGCTACAAGACACCAACACTCCTTCCTGCTACAGACATTAACACTCCTTCCTGCTACAAGACACCAACACTCCTTCTGTTACAAGACACCAACATCTTCCTGCTACAAGACACCACACATCTTCCTGCTGCAGACACCAACACTCCTTCTTGCTACAAGACAACACTCCTTCCTGCTGCAAAGACAGCAATACTCCTTCCTGCTACAAAGACACCAATACTCCTTCCTGCTACAAGACACACCTCCTTCCTGCTACAAACCTACCTCCTTCTTGCTACAAGACACCACACTCCTTCCTGCTACAAGACACAAACCTCCTTCCTGCTACAAGACACCAACACTCCTTCTTGCTTCAAACATACTCCTTCTGCTACAGAACACCAAGACTCCCTCCTGCTACAAACACCACCTCCCTTCCTGCTACAAGACACCAACACTCCTTCCTTACAAGACACCAACACTCCTTCCTGCTACAGCCAATACTCCTTCCAGCTACAAGACACCTCTCCTCCTGCTACAAGACACCACACCTCCTTCCTGCTACAAGACACCAACACTCCTTCTGCTACAAGACACCAACACATCTTCCCTTCTACAAGACACCAACACTCCTTCTTGCCAAGACACCAATACTCCTTCCTCTTCTGAGAACACCAATACTCCTTCTTGCTTTACAAGACACCAATGCCCTTCTTGCTACAAGACACCAATACTCCTTCATGCTACAAGACAATACTCCTTCTTGCTAGAGACACCAATCTCCCTTCTTGCTACAAGACACCAACACTCTTCCTGCTACTGAACGACAATACTCCTTCTTGCTACAAGACACCAACTACTCCTTCCTGCTACAAGACAGCATACTCCTTCTTGCTACAAGACACCAACCTCCTTCCTGCTACAAAGACACCATACTCCTTCCTGCTAGAACAGCAATACTCCTTCTTGCTACAAGACACCAATACTCCTTCCTGCTACAAACACCACTACTCCTTCTTGCTACAAAGACCCAATACTCCTCCTCGCTACAAGACACAATACTCCTTCCTGCTACAAAACCAATACTCCTTCCTGCTACAGACACAATACTCCTCGCTACAAGACCCAATGCTCCTTCCTACTGCAAGACAGCAATACTCCTTCTTGCTACAAGACACCAATGCTCCTTCTACAGACACAATACTCCTTCATAGCTCAAGACACCACACTCATACCCTGCAGAGACACCAACACTCCTTCTTGCTACAAGACACCAACTACTCCTTCATGCTTCCAAGACAGCAATACTCCTTCCTGCTACAAAACACCAATACTCCTTCCTGCTACAAGAACATTTACACTCCTTTCGGCTTCAAGACACCAATACTCCTTCCTGCTACAAAGACACCACTCCTTCTCTCGCTTCAAGACACCAACACTCCTTCCTGCTAAGACACACACTCCTTCCTGCTACAGACACCAACACTCCTTCCTGCTAGAGACACCAACACTCCTTCTTGCTAAAACATAACCTCCTTCCTCCTAAGACACCAATACTCCTTCTTGCTACAAGACACCAACACTCCTTCCTGCTACAAGACACCAACACTCATTCCCCTTCTGAGACACCAACACTCTTCCTAACACAAGACACCACACTCCTTCCTGCTACAAGACACCAACACTCCCTTCCCGCTGACAGGTCCACTACTCCTTCCTGCTACAAGACACCAACACTCCCTCATACTACAGACGCCAACACTCTCTTCCATAACTGCCAGACACCAATACTCCTAACGCTACAAGACACCACACTCCTTCTTCTTTCCAAGAACCTAACCTCCTTCCTGCTACAAGACACAATACTCCTTCTTGCTACAAGACACCAACACTCCTTCCTGCTACAAAACACCAATACTCCTTCCTGCTAGAGACATTATACTCCCTCCTGCTACAAAACACAATACTCCTTCTTGCTACAGACACCAACACTCCTTCCTGCTACAAAACACCAATACTCCTTCCTGCTAGAAGACATTAACATCACTCCTGTACAAGACACCAACCTCCTTCCTGCTACAAGATACCTCACTCCTTCCTGCTACAAGACACCACACTCCTTCTTCCTTCTAAGACACCACTCTTCACTTCAAGACACCAACACTCCTTCCTACTGCAAGACACAAACCTCCTTCCTGCTACAAGACACCAACACTCCTTCTTGCTTCAAGACACCAACCTCCTTCCTGCTACAGACACCACACTCCTTCTGCCCTAAGACACAAACACCTCCTTCCTGCTACAAGACACCAATACTCCTTCCTCCTACAAGAACCAACACTCCTTCCTTGCTACAAAGATACCAACACTCCTTCCTACTGCAAGACACAACACTCAACCTTGCTACAAGACACCACACTCCTTCCTGCTACAAGACAAAACCTCCTTCCTGCTACAACACCAACACTCCTTCTTGCTTCAAAACACTGCTTTCTCCTTCCTGCTACAAGACACTAACACTCCTCTGCTACAGACACCACACTCAGCACCACAGACACCAATGCCTCCTTCCTGCTACAAGACACCAACACTCCTTCTCACTGCAAGCCCAATACTCCCTTACCTGCTACAAGACACCAACCTCCCTCACTGCTACAAGACACCACACTCCTTCCTGCTACAAGACACCTTTCACTCCCCTGCTACAATAAACCAACACTCCTTCCTGCTACAGACACCAACCTCCTTCCTGCTCTAAGACACCAACCTCTCTCCCCCATACAAGACACCATACTCCTCCCTGCTGCACCTCCTTCTTCCTTCTTACCCAGCCACCCACAAGACACCACACTCTTCTGCTACAGACCCAATACTCCTTCCTCCAAGAAACTACATATTTCTGCTTCAAGACACCAATACTCCTTCCTCTCAGACACCACACTCCTTCATCTGCTAAAGACACCAACACTCCTTCCTGCTACAAGACACCAACACTCCTCTCCTGCTAGAACACCAACACTCCTTCCTGCTGAAACACCAACCTCCTTCCTGCTACGACACCAACCTCCTTCCTGCTACAAGACACCAACAGTCCTTCTGCTACAAGACACCACCTCCTTCCTGCTACAAGACACCAACCTCCTTCCTCTGAAACACCAACCTCCTTCTTGCTTTCTGACACCTTCCTGCTCACGAACACTGCCTCCCTTGTTACAAGACACCAACACTCCTTCCTGCTACAAGACACCAACACTCCTTCCCGCTACCAAGACACTCAATACTCCTTCCCTTGAGACACCAACATTCCTTCTGCTACAAGACACCAACACTCCTTCCTGCTGCAAGTCACCAACACTCCCCTGCTACAAGACATAACCTCCTCTCTACAAGACACCAACACTCCCCGGCTTCCTACAAGACACCAATACTACCTTCTTGCTACAAACCCAACCTCCTTCTTGCTACAAGACACCAACATTTCTTCTCTACAAGACACCAACTCCTTCTTGCTACAAGACACCAACACTCCTGCAACCTAAATACTCCTTCCTTAACTGAAGACATTAACCTCCCTCTAAATGACCTACCTCCTTCCTGCTACAAGATACCAACCTCCTTCCTACTACAAAACACTCTCTCCTTCTTTACATGACACCACCTCCTTCCTGCTACAAGACACAACCTCCTTCTGCTACAAAACCAACACTCCTTCTTGATTCAAGACACCAACACTCCTTCTGCTACAAGACACCACACTCCTTCCTGCTACACACATACTCCTTCCTGCTACACCAATACTCCTTCCTGCTACAAGACACAACCTCCTTCCTGCTACAAGATACCAACCTCCTTCCTGCTACAGACACCAACACTCCTTCTTGCTACAAGACACACTCCTTCCTGCTTCAAGACACAAACACTCCTTCCTGCTAGAACCAACACCTCCTTCTTGCTTCAAGACACCAACACTCTTCCTGCTATAAGACACCAACACTCCCTCCCTTACCTGAGACACCAACACTCCTTCCCCTCTACAGAGACACCAATACTCCTTCCTAACCAAGACACCAACACTCCTTCCTACTGCAAGACACACAATACTCCTTCTGCACCTGGAACACAACACTCCCTCCTGCTACAAGACACCACACTCCTTCCTGCTACAAGACCTAACCTCTTCTGCTACAAGACACCAACACTCCCCCCTGCTACAAGACACCAACACTCCTTCCTGCTACAAGACACTAATCCTCCCTTCTTGCTACAAGACACCAACCTCTCCTTCCTGCTACAAGACATACCTTCTTTTTGCTACAAGACACCACACTCCTTCCTGCTACACAACCAATGCTCCTTCTTGCTACAAGACACCAATACTCCTTCCTGCAAAGACACCAATACTCCCTATTGCTACAAACACCAATACTCCTTCTTGCTACAAACACCAATATCCTTCGCCTACAAGACACCAATACTCTCTCCCTGCCACAAGACACCAATACTCCTTCTTGCTACAAGACACCAATACTCCTTCCTGCTACAAGACAGCAATACTCCTTCTTGCTACAAGACACCAATACTCCTTCCTGCTACAAGACACCAATACTCCTTCCTGCTTCAAGACACCACCTCTCCCTGCTAGACACCACACATCTTCCCTGCTGAAAGACCCAACACTCCTTCTTGCTACAAGACACCAACACTCCTTCCCATAACAAAGACAGCAATACTACTTGCCTTACCTGAACACCAATACTCCTTCCTGCTACAAGACACCAACACTCCTTCCTTCTACAAAGACAGCAATACTCCTTCTTGCTACAAGACACCAACACTCGTTCCTTGCTACAAGACAGCAATACTCCTTCTGCCAAGACACCACACTCCTTCCCTTACCACCACATCTTCCTGCTACAAAGACACACTCCTTCTTCACACCAACACTCCTTCCTGAGACAGCAATAATCCTTCGCTACAAACACCAATACTCCTTCCTGCTTAGAGACATTTACACTCCTTTCTGCTTCAAGACACCAATACTCCTTCCCTGCTACAAGACACCACACTCCTTCCTGCTGAACACCAACACTCCTTCCTGCTACAAGACCCAGCCTCCTTCCTGCTACAAGACACCAACACTCCTTCCTGCTAGAAGACACCAACACTCTTCTCGCTACAAGACACCAACTTCCTGCTACAAGACACAACCTCTCCCCTTCTCTCTAGAACACCAACACTCCTTCCTACTACAAGACACCAACACTCCTTCCTGCTACAAGACACCAACACTCCTTCCCGCTTCTAGGACACCAATACTCCTTCCTGCTACAAAGACACCAACACTCCTTCCTGCTTCAGAAACACCAACACTCCTTCCTGCTGCAAGTCACCAACACTCCTTCCTGCTACAAGACACCAACACTCCTCCTGCTGCAAGACACCAACACTCCTTCTTCCTACAAAACACCAATATCCTTCTTGCTACAAAGACACCAACACTCCTTCCTTACAAGACACCAACCCTTCTTGCTTACAAGACACCAACACTCCTTCCTGCTACAAAACACCAATACTCCTTCTTGCTACAAGAACACCAACACTCCTTCTTGCTACAAGACCCAACATTTCTTCCTGCTACAAGACACCAATACTCCTTCTTGCTACGACACCACACTCCTCTCTGCTACAAGACACCAATACTCCTTCCTGCTAGAAGACATTAACACTCCTCCTGTTACAAGAACACCTCCTTCCTGCTACAAACACCAATACTCCTTCTTGCTGCAAAACACTACCTCTTCCTGCTAGAAACACCAACACTGCTTCTTGCTACAAGACACCAACTTCCTGCTACAAGACACCAACACTCCTTCTTGCTACAAGACACCAACACTCCTTCCTGCCTACAAGACACCAAACTCCTTCCCCTACAAGACACAATATCCTTCCTGCTGCAAGACATAACACTCCTTCCTGCACAAGACACCAACACTCCTTCCTGCTGCAAGTCACCAACACTCCTTCCTGCTACAAGACACCAACATTTCTTCCTCACAAGACACCAATACTCCTTCTTGCTACAAGACACCAACACTCTTCTCGCTACAAGACACAACCTCCTTCCTGCTGCAAGTCACCAACCTCCTTCACGACACCAACCTCCTTCCTGCTAGAACCAACCTCCTTCACTAAGACACCAATACTCCTTCCTGCTACAAGACACCAACACTCCTTCCTGCTACAAGACACAACACTCCTTCCTGCTGCAAGTCACCAACACTCCTTCCTGCTACAAGACACCAACACTCCCTCCTGCTACAAGACACCTACACTCCTTCCTGCTACAAAACACCAATACTCCTTCCTGCTTAGAGACATTAACCTCCCTCTGTTACAAGACACCAACCTCCTTCCTGCTTCCTACTCCCTTCTTGCTACAAGACACCAACACTCCTTCTGCTACAAAACACCAATACTCCTTCCTGCTAGAAGAATTAACACTCCCTCCTGTTACAAGACACCAACACTCCCTCCTGCTACAAAACACCAATACTCCTTCTACTCTAAGACACCAACACTCCTTCCTGCTTACAAAACACCAATACTCCTTCCTGCTAAGAGACATTAACACTCCTCCTGTTACAAGACTCCAACACTCTAACCCTACTTTTACAAGATACCAACCTCCTTCCTGCTACAAGACACCAACCTCCTTCTTGCTACAGGACACCACACTCCTTCCTGCTACAAAGACACAAACCTCCTTCCCTTCTGCAACCAACTACTCCTTTCCTTGCTTCAAGACACCAACACTCCTTCCTGCTCTACAGACACCACACTCCTTCATCTTTCTGAACACAAACTACTCCTTCCTGCACAAGACACAATACTCCTTCCTGCTACAGACCCAATACTCCTTCCTCCAGACACCAATATCCTTCTTGCTACAGACACCAATACTCTTACTGCTACAGCATGCTCCTTCTTCTACTAAGACACCAATACTCCTTCGCCACAAGACACCAATATCCTTCCTAGCTAAGACACCACACTCCTTCTCCTCTGAACACCACATCTTCCTGCTAGACACCAACTCCTTCTTGCTACAAGACACCAACCTCCTTCCTGCTACAAGACAGCAATACTCTTCTTGCTACAAGACACCAATACTCCTTCTTGCTACAAGACACCAACACTCCTTCCTGCTACAAGACAGCAATACTCCTTCTTGCTACAAGACACCAACACTCGTTCTGCTACAAGACAATACTCCTTCCTGCTACAGACACCACTCCCCTTCTACAAGAACACACTCTTACCTTGAGACACCTCTCCTTTTGCGCTGCACGACGCCAACACTCCTTCCTGCTACCAAGACAGCAATAATCCTTCTGCTTCAAAACCCAATACTCCTTCCTGCTGAAAACATTTACCTCCTTTCTGCTTCAAGACACCAATACTCCTTCATAACACAAGACACCACTCCTTCATAACTACAAGACGCCAACACTCCTTCCTGCTAAGACACAACACTCTTCCTCCTACCAAGACCACCAACACTCCTTCCTGCTAGAGACACCAACACCCTTCCTTCTACAAGACACCAACTTCCTGCTACAAGACACCAACACTCCTTCCTGCTTCCAAGACACCAACACTCCTTCCTGCTACAAGACACAACCTCTTCCTGCTACAAGACACCAACTACTCCTTCCCTCAAGACACACCATCTCCTTCCTGCTACAAAGACACCAACACTCCTCCTCTACAGACACCAACACTCCTTCCCTGCTGCAAGTCAGCCACTCCTTCCCTGCCACAAGACACCAACACTCCCTCCTGCTACAAGAACACCAACACTCCTTCCTGCTACAAAACACCAATACTCCTTCTTGCTACAAGACACCAACACTCCTTCCTCTGCTAAGACCAATACTCCTTCTTGCTACAAAGACACCAACACTCCTTCCTGCTACAAACACCAATACTCCTTCGCTACGACACCAACACTCCTCTCCTGCAGACACCAACTTCTTCCTGCTACCAATACTCCTTCTTTACAAGACACCAACACTCCCTCCTGCTACAGACCCAATACTCCTTCCTGCTAGAAGACATTAACACTCCCTCCTGTTACAAAACACCAACCTCCTTCCTGCTACAAAACACCAATACTCCTTCTTGCTACAAGACACCACACTCCTTCCTGCTAAAAGACACCACCACTCCTTCTTGCTAAGACACCAACTTCCTGCTACAAGACACCAACACTCCTTCTTGCTACAAGACACCAATACTCCTTCCTGCTACAAACACCTCACTCCTTCCCGCTACAAGACACCAATACTCCTTCCTTACTACAAGACACCAACACTCCTTCCTACTACAAACACCAACACTCCTTCCTGCTGCGTCACCAACCTCCTTCCTGCTACAAGACACCAACATTTCTTCCTGCTACAAAGACCCAATACTCCTTCTTGCTACAAGACATCAACACTCCTTCCTGCTACAAGACACCAACACTCCTTCCTGCCAAGTCACCAACACTCCTTCCTACTACAGACCAACACTCCCTTCTACTACAGGACACCAACACTCCTTCCGCTACAAGACACCAATACTCCCCGCTACACACCAACACTCCTTCTGCTACAAGACACCAACCTCCTTCCTGCTGCGATCACCAACACTCCTTCCTGCTACAAGACACCAACACTCCCTCCTGCTACAAGACACCTACACTCCTTCCTGCTACAAACACCAATACTCCTTCCTGCTAGAAGACATTATCACTCCCTCCTGTTACAAAACCAACACTCCTTCCTGCTACAAAACACCAATACTCCTTCTTTACAAGACACCAACACTCCTTCCTGCTACAAAACACCAATACTCCTTCCTGCTGAGACATTAACACTCCTCCTGTTACAAGACACCAACCTCCTCCTGCTACAAAACACCAATACTCCTTCTTGCTACAAAGACACCAACACTCCTTCCTGCTACAAAACACCAATACTCCTTCCTGCTAGAAGTCTTACTCTCCTCTGAGCCAACCTCCTTCCTGCTACAAAACCAACACTCCTCCTCCTGCTAAAGACACCAACCTCCTTCTTGCTACATGACACCACACTCCTTCCTGCTACAAGACACAAACACTCCTTCCCTTGCTAGAACACCAACACTCCTTCTTGCTTCAAGACACCACATCTTCCTGCTACAAGACACCACTCCTTCCATAACCAAGACCACAAACCTTCCTGCTACAGACACCAATACTCCTTCCTGCTACAAAGACACAAACACTCCTTCCTGCTACAAGATACCACTCCTTCCTGCTAAAGACACCAACCTCCTTCTTGCTACAAGACACCACACTCCTTCCTGCTACAAGACACAAACACTCCTTCCTGCTACAAGACCAACACTCCTTCTTGCTTCAAGACACCAACACTCCTTCCTACTGCAAGACACCAACACTCCTCCTGCTACAAGACACCACACTCCTTCCTGCTACAAGACACCAATACACTTCCATAACTGCAAGACACCAACACTCCTTTCTAACTACAAGACACCAATACTCCTTCCCTACACGAGACACAACTCCCCTCCTGCTACAAGACACCACACTCCTTCCTGCTACAAGACACCAACATTCCTTCCCCTCTACAAACACAACTTACTCCTTCATAACCGAACACCAACCTCCTTCCTGCTACAAGACACCAACACTCCTTCCTGCTACAAGGCACCAATACTCCTTCTTGCTACAAGACACCAACACTCCTTCTCTACAAGACACAACACTCCTTCTTGCTACAAGACACATACTCCTTCCTGCTAGAACACCAATACTCCTTCCTTGCTACAAGACACCAATACTCCTTCCTGCTACAAGACACCAATAATCCCATCCTGCTACAAGACACCAATACTCTTTCCTGCTTCAAGACACCCACTCCTTCCTGCTACAAGACACCACCATCTTCCTCTACAAGACACCAACACTTCTTCTTGCTACAAGACACCACTAACACTCCTTCCTGCTACAAGACAGCAATACTCCTTCTTGCTACAAAGACCAATACTCCTTCCTGCTACAAAGACACAACACTCCTTCCTGCTACAAGACACCAATACCTCCTTCCGCTACAAGACACCAACACTCCTGCAGCAAGCAATACTCCTTCCTGCTACAAGACACCACACTCCTTCCTGCTAAAAACACCACATCTCCCTGCTCAAGACACCAACACTTCTTCTGTACACAAGACACCAACACTCCTTCCTGCTACAAGACAGCAACACTCCTTCCTGCTACAAAAACACCAATACTCCCTTCCTGCTGAAGACATTTACACTCCTTTCTGCTAGAACACCAACACTCCTTCCTGCTACAAGACACCACACACTCCTTCCTGCTACAAGACACACAACACTCCTTCCTGCTACAAAGGCACCAGCACTCTCCTGCTACAAAGACACCAACACTCCTTCCTGCTGAAGACACCAACACTCCTTCTTGCTACTAAAGACACCAACACTCCTTCCTGCTGAGACACCAACACTCCTTCTTGCTACAAGACACCAACACTCCTTCCTGCTACAGACACCAACCTTTTATCCTATCAAGACACCAACACTCCCCCCTACAAGACACCAACACTCCTTCCTGCACCTAAGACACAACATCATTCCCATAAGCGACACCAACACTCATTCATAACACCACCAAGACCAAATACTCGCTTCCTGCTACAGACACCAATGCTCCTTCCCTGCTACAAGATACCAACACTCCTTCCTGCTTTCAAGACACCAACACTCCTTCCTGCTACAAGACACCAATACTCCTTCTGCTACAAGACACCATCTCCTTCCTGCTACAAGACACCAATACTCCTTCCTGCTACAAGACACTACATACTCCTTCCTGCTACAAAACAAATACTCCTTCCTGCTCTAAGACACCAACACACCTTCCTGCATACAAAACCAATACTCCTTCCTGCTACAAAACAACCTCCTTCATGCTACAAAGACACCACTCCTTTATGCTACAAAACACTCCTTCACAGCACCAACACTCCTTCCTGGTACAAGACACAACAACACCTTCCTGGTACGAACAAGACACCAACACACCTTTGCAGAACACCAACACACCTTCCTGGTACAAGACACCAACACTCCTTCCTGGTACAAGACACCAACACACCTACACCAGTACAAGACACCAACACACCTTCCTGGTACAGAACCAACACACACCTTCTGGTACAAGACACCAACACACCTTTAGAACACAACACACCTTCCTGGTACAAGACCCAACACACCTTCCTGTTACAAGACACCAACACACCTTCCTGGTACAAGACACCAACACACACCTTCCTGGTACAAAACCTGCTCCACCTTCCTGGTACAAGACACCAACACACCTTCCTGGTACAAGACACCAACACTCCTTCCTGGTACAAGACACCAACACTCCTTCCTTTTACAAGTCACAACACACCTTCCTGTTCAAGACACCAACACACCTTCCTGGTACAAAACACAACACACCTTCCTAGCTACAAAGACACCTTACTCCCTCTGGTACCATTCCTGCACCACTCCTTCCTAAACACAAAACCTGCTTACACCTTCCTGCTACAAACAACACTCCTTCACATCATAGAACACCAACACACCTTCCTGCTACAAAACACCCTTACTCGCACCAAAGACACCAACACTCCTTCCTGGTACAAGAACACCAACACACCTTCCTGCTACAAGACACCAACAGTCCTTCACGGTACAAAC
>NW_024742948.1:0-20733 GCF_018991925.1 Homarus americanus
TGCTGTTTTTTATCGTTAACTTGTATAAAAATGTTAAATCCTTTACGTTTTATGAGTTTATGAGTTTGATAACCTAACCTAACCTAACTTACTACCTACGTAGGTAGTAGGCAGCTATCAAACAGAGAGGTACTACCGCCTGGGAAGATATTTGAAGCATAATGTGTTGTCTAATGGTAGACCCTGCTGCCATATGGCATCCCAGGTTGCTGATCTGTCTTTCTGTCTCATTTACACACAATTGCAGGGTCTGAATTGTTTCTCTTACCATTGACAACACAACATACATATATCGTTTCTCACTCTTGATTATTTTTTAAATTTTGTATTTATGGTTGTTACGAGTTGGGGATTTAGAATATAGTTAAAAGTCTACCCAGATCCCAACAGGTAAAAACAATAAAAAAACAAAGACAATCGGAATATAAAAGGGTAGACAAAGGATGCGAGTTTTCGTTGTGTATAATAAAGTACCATAAATTCCTTAACAAAATATTCAGCTTCCTATAAATTACCCTTAACCAAACTTAACCTAAACATTAACAGTATATACATATTAATACAACATAAAACAATCGTGAAGCAAGGTGGAGGTGGGAGAGGCAATACAAGATTACAAATACTTAAGTGAGGAGCTGAGATGGCTGACGAGTAAGGCTGAGTATTGTAGAAGACGGTAGGTAGTCACTGTGCCGTAGGTTTAGAGTATAGGTGATCCTGTGGTCACTTCCCAGAGTGTAGTGCTCTCTCCTCGAACTCGAGCTGACAAAGAAGACTTGGAGGAAGTGACGCAACAACCAGGATATGGAGAAGGGAAACCCCGTAGTGGTAACTAAGACGAGTCATACTCGTGTCTCGTCGCTAGATGGCGTTGCTCGTGGTGCTGGGTAGGTAGATCAGGACAATAGATGGCGTGGTTCGTAGTGCTGGGTAGGTAGATCATGACAATTGGTGGAGGGGTTCGTAACATGGTTCTTTATTATTATTATTATTATTATTATTATTATTATTATTATTATTATTATTATTATTATTATTATTATTATTATTATTATTATTATTATTATTATTATTATCATTATCATTATCATTATCATTATAATTATTATTATTATTATTATTATTATTATTATATGTTCGCCCCCCAGAACCCGTAAAAAAATAATAATAACCTACCCCAACACTAACACTACCCTACCCTACCCTACCACTACCCTACCCTACCCTACCCTACCCTACCCTACCCTACCCTACCCTACCCTACCCTACAAACTACCCTACCCAACAAACTACCCTACCCTAACACTACCCTACCCGAGCACTACCCTACCCTAACAGTACCCTACCCTACCCTAACACTACCCTACCCTAACAGTACCATACCCTACCCTAACAGTAATTCCTACCCTAACACCATCTTGCAATCTTACCCAAACACTACCCCACCCTAATCTCACCCTAACACCACCCACCCCACTTAACCTACCCTACCCTACCCTAACACTACCCTACCATAACACTACCCTACCCTAACACTACCCTACCCTACCCAAACACTACCCTACCCTACCCTACCCTAACACTACCCTACCCTACCCTTACACTACCCTACACTACCCTAACACTACCCTACCCTAACACTACCTTACCCTACCCTAACACTACCCTACTAGGGTGTGTCATAGGAGGGAAGATCAGCTAAAACTAATGGCCCATCACTTTTTTGGTAGATTTTAGTATATATAAACAGAAAATAATTTCAGTTTCAATATTTTGCAACCTTTTGCTCGGTAAATTTTAGCGTGAAATTTATCGAAAATCTAACGTACAGCTGCATTAGTGCATTACAATTAAATAGTGAACATTGCTTTCTGACTTCATTCTTTAACAACCCAAATAACAATATTTTTTTCTGTTTCAGATTCTGATGCATTTATAAGTTGATAATATTTGCGATGGCTGCTTGTGTCAGGACGAGGAACCAAAAATCCAGCCATCTCAGTCACTATCTTGGGTCTGGGAGAGCTCCTGAAGTCGGAGCGTTTACATTGGAGAGATGCTGAGATACGGTATGAATCTCAGGCAACCAAAGTGAAAAGAACCAAAGAACTTTACACAAACAAAGACATTGCCAGTGATATGACCCAAAGCTGTCTTGGCACAGTACACTCTGGCTAACGCCTGCCCGCTTCCAGTCATAACAAGTCAGGAAGAAGATTATGAGAGATCATAAATAGTTAGAAAGCTGGCAGATATCTCTTGGGAGAAAACTTGCAGTTATACAGCTTTGCTAAGCAACTGCACCTGCCATTTGACATAATTTCATTTGTGCGCCCAATTGTTCTCTGGTCCTGAGTTTGGGATGGACTGTGATCAGAATCCGAGGCCCATCTCCTGTATTTGCAAGCGTGAACTGAAGATTCCTGTGATCGAACTGGCATTTGTCAGCACAGAGAGAAGACTGGCAGGCATAGGGGCTCTCTATGATTTAGCCAAGATATTCCGGAGTCCAAGAGACAGGAGGCTGCCACAGAGAGAGCAGAAGAGGAAAAAGAGTTGCTGAGGAAAGAGACTTGAGAAGGCCCAGGGTGGAGGGAAAGGCCGAAGGATTGAGCCGTTTATCTCTAGAGTTTAATGACTTCCCATGGTTGATCTGAGTGCTGTTCCAGAGAATGGTGACTTTGGCTAACCCAGAAAATAATGGATCCCAAACCTTCCAGGCATAAGATTCGAAATAGAAAGATATCCTGAGTATAGCTCTGGCCAGCATGCGACACCACACTGGTCTCAGAGAAACTGCAGAGATAGCTAAACAGCTGCCTGGATTGACGGTGGTTTGATAACACCTGATGATGTTCACCTGGCGATAGATCATAACAAAGTAAGGAGAGCTCAGGAGAAACTTGTCAGTAACCTAGAAGAGGAGTTTGATAAGGGGATAAGAGAAAATGGAATCAATTGTTTGTTCTTTGATGGGAGAAGGGATGACACTAAAGTGTTCATGAAAATTGGAGATTCTAACAAGTTGTTCCCTGCCATGGTGAAGGAGGAACACTACTCCTGCTGCAGTGAACCAGGAGGGAAGAATTTGTGGCATTTCACTCCAGAGAAAGATGACATCAGGAAACCAGCTGAGATAGTGGCAGATAACATTGTGAACTGGCTCAGAGAGAGGAACGTAGACCAGACCCTGCAGGCCATTGGAGGGGACAGCACCAACACGAACACAGGGTGGCAAGGGGGGTCATACAGTGGATAGAGCGGAAGATTGGGAGGAAGCTGGTCTGGATTGTTTGTGACCTCCACACCAACGAGTTGCCACTCAGACATCTGATCCAGGAGCTGGATGGCAAGACTCTTTCAAATAACAGATGGTCTGGTGCTCTTGGCAAGCTGCTGGACTCTGCCACTGAGTTAGAAATAAATCCGAGCTTTGAAAAAAACACAGTTGGCCCTCCACTCGTTGAGCTTGCACATACTGTGATTGACGACCTGAGTGCTTACCAGTACTATGGTTACATGATTTGTAGTGCCATCAAAACTGGGGTCATGCCTGATAGACTTGCTTACCTGCAGATAGGTCGAGTCTCACACTCTAGGTGGCTCACAACGGCTCTCCGGTTCTGCAGAATTTGGGTCGCTCATCATAAACTGAAAGGGAACCAGCTTCACAACCTGAGACTTATTGTCCAATTCATCGTGAGTGTCTACTTGCCAAATTGGTTCAACACTAAGGTCAAGTCATCGTTCTCCGAAGGTCCGAGGCATGTTCTCTTCCAGCTTGAGCTCCTGAGGAGTCAGCCAAGGAAGGTTGTTCAGATTGTGGAGCAGACTGTGAGGAGATCTTCCTGGTATGCTCATCCCGAGGCAGTTCTGCAGACAATGCTCTGCAGTAAGGATGAGGAGGAGAGAAGAGTGGCAGTCAAAAAGATCTTTGATATCAGACTTATGAGAGGATCTGGGCATGACGAATCAGTTGGTGACGATTCCTTTAGGGCCAGGAAGACTCCTGAAGTCAATCTAGGTGCCAAGACCCTCACTGATCTCATAGATCTGGATAACATCCAGGCTGGCAGTGAGCCCTGCAGCCTCACCAATGTTCAAGTCAGAGCTTTCCTGGACAATCCCATGCATGTACCTGCCTGGCCCTCGCACACCCAGAGTATAGAGCGTTGTGTACAGCAAATGAGCGAGGCCAGCAGTCACGTGTACAGCCAGGAGAGGAGGGAAGGCTACATCCGAGCTCAGGTGGTCAGCAGGGAGGTGATGAGTAGAAACTGAATCAAGAAAGACATGTTCTCTATGGTGTGCAGCAACACCGAGTCGTAGTAGTAAAACCGGTTTTTGTATTTGATGATTTTGTTTTCTAAAGGAATATTAAATTTAATAAATGTGTCAAGATCATTCGCTTCACTATGCTGGATCATTTTCATCCTAATAAATTAACCTGATACATTTACTTTACTTTAAATAAGCTATTTAGTGGTGTTGGTAAAAGGGTGGGAATACTGAATTTTCATAAGATTTCAAGTTAAAATTTACCTAGCAAAAAATGAAAACTTTTCAAATCTGAAGATATCACATGATTCTGCACATAGAACTACATCATTAATACCATGGGCCGATTTTTCAAACTCCAAAAAAAAAAAATTCGCCTCCGTATGACACCCTAATGCACAGGCCAACTGGCCTATTGCAGACTCCTTATTTTCTTATGTTCTTATGTTCTTAAATCCTCAACATAAAAGACAAATTCACCTCCATGTGTTAAAATCTTACTACTCTACATTACCGTCACCACTATACCAAACCTGTGTAATATTAACACACTAATACACTATTAAGACATCACCAAATCCATCAATAAACAGTACATCTTCCTTTACACTTGATTAGAAAGAAAAACAAGAAAATATGCCCAGAATCTCAAATTCATTCACTAACATTACGAAAAATTACAAGAGGTAAGAGTCAAAGCAAGATATGTACTGTACGCAATGTTGATGTTATTTTGTTCGCCATCATTGTGTCCTAAAGTTAATCTGTTTTGTGAAGTAAATCCTCGGACTTGGGAACAAATCATCATGTGTACCTTTGAGTGGTAAGGTCTTGATCCATTTCCTTGATGTCTACCGTTTGGAACAGGTAACACCACCACAATTGTTTTAACCAAGAAGAAAACGGACGAAAAATATAGCTTCTACAAATATCAAGTATTAATTTTCTCTCTTTACAGGATCTAATACTCTTGGAAATGTGTTTAAATTAATCTGATTTGTTTTCATTTATTGTCGATCCTTTATAAGAGGACTCGTGGATCCCCGAGCCTAGCCGGCCATTTTGTTTACATTTTTCGGTCGCTCTAAAAACCATTAAAACAATATTGAGTATAAACGTTTGGCTCAACTGATGATCTCAATTATGTCCCAACATTTTTTTGCCTCAACTCCACATTCTGTAACTCATTTAGGTAGATGTCCCTCACTACACATACACTGGACTATGTGTAATGTTGCAGCTAATGTGTTATCAAGATATTGCACATTATAAGTTCATGTGTGGTCATTATTATATCAAACTGAGGAATTTTAAAGAGCTATTACACCACCTGTATCATTAGTTGCCGCCAGGTGAAGGAATATTTAGGTAGATTATATTTTATTTACTGTAATTAAAGTTTCAATACCTAAGACGTTCCACTATAAGAGTCTTTCAACCTCAGGTAAGGTCTTAAGACTTTCTACTCTAGGTCTTACACCCTCGAGTAGCTGTATCGTCCACATAGGTAATTACTCCACAAGGAACTACAAGTTATACCTTGATGTAATACTTCATTTACTTAGTATCCAAATTCTCAAAAGTTTATAAATTAAATTCTTCCCTAAAATTAAACAGACAATACATCTATTTATCATAGAGTATGTGAACAATATCGACGCCATATTGGTTACCATCTTTGAGTCATATAATTAGTTAGCTTCATAGTGTTAATTATTTAGTTAAATAGGAAAAAATAATCTACTAGCGTGTATTGTGACCAAAATAAATCAACATTGTATTTACTTTCTCCTCCAGGGGGCACTAAGTCTAGAAAAATGACACAATTGACATCTACATAAAGTGACTGACCAAGGGTAGATATTGGCTACCTTTTGTGTTACTTTCAGGTCGTAAAAACACACAGAGCTGCTCTTAAGGATGTTTACCACAATACACCTCAGCCAGTTTCTCATTCACTAAGGTCAAACAATAAATCTGGTTCACAAGATACACCGTAAATTTTATTAGAATACAATAATCAATTACTGTATTATTGTATTATGGCGAATAGTCTTATGGTGTTAAGATGTGTTCTTAAGCCACGATGGTAAACAAAAGGTATTCAATATCTGCCTTGGTTGACGATGATCTGTAGAAGTTAGCAAGTCCTCCTCCTCCTGCTCTCGAGTAAGGTAAGGAAGGCCTCACCTGACCAAAATTGTTAATTAAGATAGATTACCTGAAGATTAACCCTCCCAGCTTATTTCAATTAATGATTAACCTAACGCTACCTGGGAAGTTAAGTTAGGTTAGATTAAGTTAGGTTAGGTTAGGTTAGGGTAGGTCAGGTCAGGTCAGGTCAGGCAGTGCCAGTGTAGTTAATCTTGAGGTTAAATAAACTAGAGGCTAATCTTCACATGAGCCACTAAGACACTTTGACGGAGGCGGTTACGTACAACAGGAAAGCTCTGATAACATATAATGTACAGTATATACTGTTTAAGTTGCGTCAGCAGCTCTATACACCACTTATTGACCTACTCATTCACTGCCGTAGAAATATTTACTTCTCTAACAGGTTTCTATATGGTTCCCAGTCATTATAATACGACCTTGTAAAATCAAATTATCTAAATTAAACTAAACTTATCCAAATTAAACTTATTAGCTAACAAATCTTTCTAAAACACGATATATGCAAATCAAAAGTTCTAAATTCAACTTAACTTATCGTAATATAACTATTATAACTAAACCATTTTAATTAAACCTAACCTAAACACCTCAAGTGCCACAAACAGAAGGAAAAAACACCTTTAATATTATCGTGTAAGAGGCCCCTGTAACCCACTAACTCCAGGTAATACATCTATATCAATCTACCTGCGTCGGAAGCTCTATACGTGACTATGATCGTTACCCACTGCTGGAGAACATTTGTACTTCTATAATTACCCCTGGAGAAACAATGCACCAATTTACGATTTATTTATTTTATTTTTCATTTATTTTTTATTCTTGGTCCATACTGTAAACACCGCCCGCTTGTGAGTCCCGGCAGCCATTTTGTTCTAACTTTCGGGGATTCTAAAATAAACTATAAATAAATAAATAAATAAAACAAGCATCTTTTGTTTTTCTAACCCATGAGCTGTGAGTCTTCACTATATACTTCAACATTACTGTAAACCAAGGCTAGAGAGGGTGTGTACAGTACTAGTGGAGCCAAGACGAGAAGGTATTTCAAATCCCTAAAGGGTTTTACAAGTGGAGAGTCTTACAAGTGGAGGGTCTTACAGGTGGAGAGTCTTACAAGTGGAGGGTCTTACAGGTGGAGGATTTTAATAAGGATAAATACAGCAAGTCTTACAGTTGAATCAGCCAAGTCGAGGAAAACTCTTAAGAGTCATGTAACTTCTACCTGGTGTTACCTGTAACCAAGCTAAGGTATATATGTAAGAAGAATATTATCTCGTTACTATCCATTCCTCTTCCACTATCCTGCGAGGTGGTGTATTAATAGGCACAGATACTCATGATAAAGAAGGAATAAAGAGAAAGACGCAAGATACCTATGAAATGCGACAGAATATACCTACACATGCGTAATCCTAACCCATCCCAACCCAACCCAACCCTATCCTACCCTCAGCTTCACCACAGTACACAAAGTCATTCTTGGTATCAGAGTGACGCATAAACACCCTGTATCGCCTAAGACACATTTGAATCGGATGGTTCGTTGGCGGTTTTATTTCTTCGGTATAAACCAGTGAAGCAATTAGTTCGTGGGAACAGTGAGTCAAAATACTTCACATCAGCTTCGTTTACGACCTCCAGCTGATATTTACTTCTGTTGTCTATATCAATCACATTTTATAATGAAAACAAAAATATGGTTAGTTACTTAAAAATGAAAAAAATCATACTTAGATACTTAAGAGTGAGGAAAAAAGATACTTAAGATACTTAAAAATGAAAACACTCTTTGATACTTAAATTTGGACAAAATAAACGGACATAAAGATTTAACTATGAGCGGTGGATATTACGACATGTACCGGCTATCAATACAGAGGCGCTATTTAGCCGTGAAGTTCTCTCAGAAACACAAGACAATATGTGGTCACGTAAAATTTTCAGGTTAATTTTTAACACCATCTGTCATTTTAAACCTTGGCACCTGTAGATTAAGAAAATATATGGTGATATTTTTTCTGATGGGATAAAGGTCGTATTTGTCCAGAGAAGTAAGAGAGGAAAAAAATCACTTGAGAGGCATGACGCACAGAGTGTCTAAGGTGATAAAGGATCATATACTACCATTTGGGTTTTCAAATTAAGTTCATTACATAAAATATCAAACTCATAAAGATTACAAAAGAAAAGAACACCATAAGCTCTCTACAGCTATTGTCAGCCGTCAATATGCTGATGTACAGAAGCTACACAATGTTATTGGTGACTGTAATCCCAGGAAAATGATGCTCTTTTAAACTTGGTAACTGGAGCTGTAATGCCAGAAAATGCCAAATATGACAATCTATGTGCATATGAAGTTGGAAGACAAAATTATGAAAATTTTGTCAGGAACGTATTGTTGGTCCATTGAGCATCTGGGAAAAGATGTCCAAGGTTAATCTTCTGTCGTAGACAGCAGCAAATAAGACTTCAACCATCAAATTGCTGTCTGGGGTTATAGAGACAGCAGGACATGCAGTATATATGCATCACAGAAGGGCCTTTTCTTGCATATCAGAGTCCGAACACTTCCAGTGTGTTTGGCATATTAAAACAGCCTCAACTTGGAAAATGCAAGTACTGTGTGATAACAAGACTGGTGAGCATACGACACATTGGGCAGAAACCTTACAGGTTTCCATGCCTTCACAGGATCTGACTGCATTGGAAAATTTGTTGGCAAAGGAAAGAAAGCATGTTGGAGCACTTTGATGAAATCTAACACAAAAGTCCTAGATGCATTCAAGATGCTGAGTAGACCAAATGCCCTCCAGCAGACATGTACAGTATATTGGTCTAGAGGAATTTGTATTTTAGCTCTACTGTCCACGAATGACTTTCACTAAACTGTCAAAACTTAGATGGCATCTCTTCAAGATAACGCAGGCAGAAGCTGGAGAACTACCAGCGACTGCAGCAACTCTAAAGTATCATATATTGAGAGGAAGGTATCAAGCTCTTCTGTGGTCTTGTGATGCAGACAGTGAAATGATTTCACAATTAGAGCATGGCTGGAAGATTGACAATGACTGTTTCATACTAGTAATATCAGACCAACCACCAGCTCCAGAAGCAATCACAGAACTTGTTAAATATGGATGTGCCGTCAGGAAATGTGGATCATTGTCATGTTCATACAGAAAGAATCAGAAAGAATAGCATGACATGCACCGAGATGTGTAACTGTGAAGCAGATGATGAGAAATGCCTAAACAAGGTGAAGGAATCTGTTGTACACAGAAGACTCTGATGACGAGGACTGAAGCAATGTCGTAAATAATAACTTGTGACTTGTATACACATGATGTATAACACTACAAACTTTTAATAAATATAAAACGGTGGTTCTAAGCTTTTCAGATAATGGTAATATGTATATGTTTAATTTCCAGTATTTGTCTTTAGCAAATAATTTTACTTACTGCAATCTCTTCTTTGCCAGAGACAGGATGGCACATATGAGCAGCCATGTTTGTAACACACTTAAGATATTATAACAGCATTCATAATATATTATGTTAAATTGTAATCATATAATACTACATGTTCATAGGTTATTAGTCATGTTTTAAGTTAATTAGGACTTAATGGTAATACATCTGTGGTTCATTACGCCGCTCTTTGATAAAACTTCTTTAAAGGCATAAAACTTATAATAAACCGTTCAGAAAAAATGACACCACAGTTCCTTAATATAGTTTATAAGGATTATTATAATGTATGGTGTCAAAAATTAACATGAAATTTTTACGGGATTACTTAGCTCCTACACTAAAACCTGCCGACCTAACCTAACCTTTTTTACCCACCTCTACCTACTTACCTAACCTGACATAATCTAACCTAACCTGACGTAATCTGACCTAACCTGACATAATCTAACCTAACCCGACATAATCTAACCTAACCTGAAATAATCTAACCTAACCTGACATAATCTAACCTAACCTGACATAATCTAACCTAACCTGACATAATCTAACCTACCCTGACATAATCTTACCTAACCTGACATAATCTAACCTAACCTGATATAATCTAACCTAACCTGACATAATCTAACCTAACCTGACATAATCTTACCTAACCTGACATAATCTAACCAAACCTGACATAATCTTACCTAACCTGACATAATCTTACCTAACCTGACATAATCTAACTTCGCTTCCTCCCCGTCTGACGCCCATTCGCCCTAATCAAGCCCCTAACTTTCCACCTACCATTTCATAACCTATCTCTTATTACCTACCCTAATCTGTATCCCAACACAACTTAATCTATGGCCTAACCTGTTGAAACCAAGCAACCTACTTCTTTTAGCACGTCTCTTTGCGCTACGCTCACAGGATAGTATAGAGGCACAATAAACAACCTCTAAAGTGGCAAATTGCAAAACTAACCTAACCTGGCAACTGTTAACGCTAGGTTGGTTAAAACTAAATATGGTTGATTCATATTTTGTTTTGACAGAAATTCCCGACAAAATAACGTATCTATATTGAGAACCACCGCCATGTTGGTTCCACGTTAACAAGACACGGATACACTACAGAATAACCCGCGTTCATTTAACCTCAATTACTACAGTTTACTTTATAATCTTACATCACAATCTTCACTATATCTCACTTCACAATCTTCACTTCATCTCACTTTACAATCTTCACCACATCTCACTTCACAATCTTCACTACATCTCACTTCACAATCTTTACCACATCTTACTTCACAATCTTCACTACATCTCACTTCACAATCTTCACTATATCTCACTTCACAATCTTCACTACATCTCACTTCACAATCTTCACCACATCTCACTTCACAATCTTCACTACATCTCACTTCATAATCTTCACTACATCTCATTACACAATCTTCACTACATCTCACTTCACAATCTTCATTAAATCTCACTTCACAATCTTCACTACATCTCACTTCACAATCTTCACCACATCTCACTTCTCAATCTTCACTACATCTCACTTCACAATCTTCACTACATCACACTTCACAATCTTCACTACATCTCACTTCACAATCTTCACCACATCTCACTTCACAATCTTCACTACATCTCACTTCACAATCTTCACTACATCTCACTTCACAATCTTCACTACATCTCACTTCACAATCTTCACTACATCTCACTTCACAATCTTCACTACATCTCACTTCACAATCTTCATTACATCTCACTTCACAATCTTCACTACATCTCACTTCACAATCTTCACTACATCTCACTTCACAATCTTCACCACATCTCCCTTCACAATCTTCACTACATCTCACTTCTAGTCTTCTATATCTCCTTCACAATCTTACCACATTTCCTTCACAATCTTCACCATCTCACTTCTAATCTTACCATCTCACTTCACAATCTTCACCATCTCACTTCACAATCTTCCTTTCATCTCATACAATCTTCTACATCTCCTTCACAATCTTACATCTTGGCTTCACAATCTTCACTACATCTCACTTCACAATCTTTACCACATCTCACTTCACAATCTTCACTATATCTCACTTCACAATCTTCACTACATCTCACTTCACAATCTTCACTACATCTCACTTCACAATCTTCACGACATCTCACTTCATAATCTTCACTACATCTCACTTCACAATCTTCACTACATCTCACTTCACAATCTTCCCTACATCTCACTTCACAATCTTCACTACATCTCACTTCACAATCTTCACTACATCTCACTACACAATCTTCACTACATCTCACTTCACAATCTTCATTACATCTCACTTCACAATCTTCACTACATCTCACTTCACAATCTTCACCACATCTCACTTCTCAATCTTCACTACATCTTACTTCACAATCTTCACTACATCTCACTTCACAATCTTTACCACATCTGAATTCACAATCTTCACTACATCTCCATTCACAATCTTCACTACATCTCACTTCACAATCTTCACTACATCTCACTTTACAATTTTCACATCTCACTTCACAATTTTTACATCTCACTTCACAATCTTCACTACATCTCACTTCACAATCTTCACTACATCTCACTTCACAATCTTCACTACATCTCACTTCACAATCTTCACTACATCTCACTCCACAATCTTCACCACATCTCACTTCACAATCTTCACTACATCTCACTTCACAATCTTCACATCATCTCACTTCACAATCTTCACTACATCTCACTTTACAATCTTCACCACATCTCGCTTCACAATCTTCACTACATCTCACTTCACAATCTTCACTACATCTCACTTCACAATCTTCCCCACATCTCACTTCACAATCTTCACTACATCTCACTTCACAATCTTCACTACATCTCACTTCACAATCTTCACCACATCTCACTTCACAATTTTTACTACATCTCACTTCACAATCTTCACTACATCTCACTTCACAATCTTCACTACATCTCACTTCACAATCTTCACTATATCTCACTTCACAATCTTCACTACATCTCACTTCACAATCTTCACTACATCACACTTCACAATCTTCACTACATCTTACTTCACAATCTTCACTACATCTCACTTCACAATCTTCACTACATCTCACTTCACAATCTTCACTACATCTCACTTCACAATCTTCACTACATCTCACTTCACAATCTTCACTACATCTCACTTCACAATCTTCACTACATCTCACTTCACAATCTTTACCACATCTTACTTCACAATCTTCACTACATCTCCCTTCACAATCTTCACTACATCTCACTTCACAATCTTTACCACATCTTACTTCACAATCTTCACTACATCTCACTTCACAATCTTTACCACATCTTAATTCACAATCTTCACTACATCTCCCTTCACAATCTTCACTACATCTCACTTCACAATCTTCACTACATCTCACTTTACAATTTTCACATCTCACTTCACAATTTTTACATCTCACTTCACAATCTTCACTACATCTCACTTCACAATCTTCACTACATCTCACTTCACAATCTTCACTACATCTCACTTCACAATTTTCACTACATCTCACTTCACAATCTTCACTACATGTCACTTCACAATCTTCACTACATCTCACTTCACAATCTTCACTAACACCATCCTTCATCACTACATATAACAACATCCATCATCACTACATATAACAACATCCATCATCATCACTTTATATAACACTATCCATCATCACTACATATAACACCATCCATCATCACTACATATAACACCATCCATCATCACTACATATAAAACCAACCTATCATCACTACATATAATATCATCTATCATCACTACATATAACACCATCCAACATCACTACATATTACACCACCCATCATCACTACATATAACATCATCCATCATCACTACATATAACACCATCCATCATCATCACTTTATATAACACTATCCATCATCACTACATATAACACTATCCATCATCACTACATATAACACCATCCATCATCACTACATATAACACCAACCATCATCACTACATATAACACCAGCCTTCATCACTACATATAACACCATCCATCATCACTACATATAACACCACCCATCATCACTACATATAACATCATCCGTCATCACTACATATAACTCTATCCATCATCACTACATATAACACCAACCATCATCACTACATATAAGATCATGCATCATCACTACATATAACACCATCCATCATCACTACATATAAAACCATCCATCATCACTACATATAGAACCATCCTATCATCACTCTATATAATGTCATTCTGCATCACTACATATAACACCATCCATCATCACTACATATCATGCCTTCCTTCATCACTACATATAACACCATCCATCATAACTACATATAACACCATCCATCATCACTACATATAACACCATCCATCATCACTACATATCATGCCATCCATCATCACTACATATAAAACCATCCATCATCACTACATATAGAACCATCCTATCATCACTACATATAATGTCATTCATCATCACTACATATAACACCATCCATCATCACTACATATAAAACCATCCAACATCACTACATATAACACCACCCATCATCACTACATATAACATCATCCATCATCACTACATATAACTCTATCCATCATCACTACATATAAAACCATCCTATCATCACTACATATAACATCATCCATCATCACTACATATAACACCATCCATCACTACATATAGAACCATCCTATCATCACTACATATAATATCATCCATCATCACTACATATAACACCATCCAACATCACTACATATAACACCACCCATCATCACTACATATAACATCATCCATCATCACTACATATAACTCTATCCATCATCACTACATATAACACCTTCCAGCATCACTACATATAACACCAACAATCATCACTACATATATCATCATGCATCATCACTATATATAACACCATCCATCATCACTACATATATTACCCTCCTACCATCACTACATATAACACCATCCATCATTACTACATATAACGCCATCCTTCATCACTACATATAACACCATCCATCATCACTACATATTATAACACCATCCATCATCTTTACAAACACCAGTCCTCAACACTATAGTGATAAACAGCTTCATTTTGATGTCAATTTCTTTTAATTCCAACCTTATTAAACCGTAATTCTTTCTGTATGGTCAAATTTTGATTTGACCTCAGTGAGAGAGCTGTTAGTGTCAGTAAATCACAATGGTGTTCCAACGCACTGTATCGAAGGTGTCTGAGGTGGAGGTGAAGGCTTGCAAGGATTTCGTTGTAGACTTCGACACCAGCTTCGTGGTGGTTGCAACAAACATCTACCCTGGTGTGGCCCTAAGCAGATTCGACCATTGTTTGAGGAATGTGGACAGATCGACCTATTTGTGATGCCCGCAAAAGACAACAAAAATGAACACTATGGCTTCGCATACATCCGATACTTTGACGAAGCCTCCTGTGATAAGGCTGTTGGACGATTGGATGGTGACAGCATTGGCCGCAGCCGAAAATCATCTAACAAGCTGGAAGTTAACTACTACAGTGCCCATGGTACCTAGAACAACCTTGACCGCCAAGCTGCTGAGTTCATAGTTCTGTCCAGTGTTGCCGACCAACACCCCGCCTCTATCCTTAAGAAGACCAACGTGCGCACTACCGTTGCCAAGTCAGTTACCTTCAATTATGACAATTTGGGCGACATCAGGGAGCGCGAAACTTCCACAGCTACTTACACTCTGTCTGTACCTCCCAACCAATGAATCTAACTCAACTGCTGCCATCGAATAAGAAAATGTCGCCAATAGTTGTACCTCTGGGAACCTGGAGGGAGGCACCAACCCCTGATGAAGGCTCAGTAATATCTACCATGTTATGTAAACACTTATAACACATATAACATCATCCATCATCACTACATATAACACCATCCATCATCACTACATATTAAACCATCCATCATCACTACATATAACACCATCCATCATCACTACAGATCGGTAAAGTAGTTTCCGAGATTCTCGTGCGGACACACAAACAAACACACACACACACACAAACAAACAGACATACTTCTTTGTTTTATATCGATAGAAGATAGATCATCACTACATATAACACCACCCATCATCACTACATATAACACCACCCATCATCACTACATATAACACCACCCATCATCACTACATATAACACCACCCATCATCACTACATATAACACTACCCATCATCACTACATATAACACCATCCATCATCACTACATATAACACCACCCATCATCACTACATATAACACCACCCATCATCACTACATATAACACCACCCATCATCACTACATATAACACCACCCATCATCATTACATATAACACCACCCATCATCACTACATATAACACCACCCATCATCACTACATATAACACCACCCATCATCATTACATATAACACCACCCATCATCACTACATTTAACATCATCCATCATCACTACTTATAACACCATCCACCATCACTACATATAACACCATCCATCATCACTACATATAACACCACCCATCATCATTACATATAACACCACCCATCATCAATACATATAACATCATCCATCATCACTACATATAACACCATCCACCATCACTACATATAACACCATCCATCATCACTACAGATCGGTAAAGTAGTTTCCGAGATTCTCGTGCGGACACACAAACAAACAAACAAACATACTTCTTTGTTTTATATATATAGATACAAGAAGCAAAAATCTTTAATTATCTATTAATTGTAAGTTTTAAGGTTTTCTTGGAACCATTGGCAGGAAATAAGGACACTTGAGCCTTGAAAACTTACTGTCGTTGTAATTATTTATAATAAACCTGTCGATGTTTATTTCCGGGTTAAAGTAAAAGGAAGGTTTTGTCTGGACTATTAGCACGCAGACAGTTGCTGGTTGACGATACTGAAGGCCCATACAGGTGTGTGGTGCTTGTGCTTGGTAATGCTTCGTTTATGAGAGATAATCCCAGGAGTGAACTTTGTTCTGAAAGGACAAACAAAAAAAGTCATTAGTTATCGTTGTCCCGGAAGTGTTTGTATGTCGGTCACTCCTGTGTTGTCGATGTGTCCACCCCACAGAGTTATTGCCTGAAGTGACACATTAGACTTCAATTAAAGATCCCCTCCATATGGAAGCTGTTCACACCTCTTGACAGTATTTGGTCTGACATTTAGTTATAAAGGTCGTTTTTTGTCTAGTTCATCTTCCTATGACAACATTAACAATTCATATCACGTTTTAGAGTTGTATGTTCTTCAAGCCAATTTACACAGTACAGGTAACACCAGAGTCAGGCAGGTACAGTGTTAAGAGTCGTGGTCTACTGCTGTCTTACTGAGTAACGATGATGAAGTAAAGTGGGAAATGACTTTGCCATGAGAGAGGAGAGGAAAGAGAGAAGGAAAGAAGAGAAACGGGAAGTAAAGTAGTAGGGAGTAATAGCAGGTGGGCTGTCCACCTGGCTGAGTCGAGGTGATTGGTTGGGGTGGTGGCCATACACAGCACGCTCCCGCTCGCTCAAGGGAGGCTGGGGTGGGGGGAGCTAAGCTAGTTAGGCATTCAGTACTGTATTGTGTGTTAATTTATGTAAGTTAAATGGTGGTGTTATTTTTTCATGTATTGTATAAAGTGAGTCTCTTTTTTATAATAACTCACCAAAAGTGTCGCCCCAGGAAAAGGTAACAGAAACCTTAATGGCACAGGTAGATTGTCACTCCCCTCGCCGCCCAGCGTATCCCACCTGAAGATTAACCATCCCGGCGATACCTTGGGGGGGGGGCTTAAGTATAATATATACTCTTATATAATAATGTTGATGCTGTAATACACTGGCAGTCATAGTACAGTACATTTGTTGCCTTTATTAAGTTGAGTTTTGTATTTTTGGAAAAAGAGAGAGAAATTTGAGCAACATAATAGAGAGTGTATTACATTGCCACACCCGATTCCTTCCTGGTGTATATTTTTACCACCTCTGGTACAACTGTGTCTCTTGCCGATCTATTTTGCACTTTCGCTTCCTGCCTTTCATCTTCCACCTTTCATCTTCTCCTTCATCTTCTTCTCCCCATCGTCTTTCTCCTCCATCTTACCCCTTCATCTTCCCTCCCTTCTTCCTCCCTTCCATCACCCCCATTCATTTCTCCTCCCTTCATCTTCCCCCTTCATCTTCCTCTCCCCTATATTTTACCCCTCCATTTTCCCCCCTTTCACCTCCCTCCTTCGATCTCCTTTCTTTTCCACCAATCTCCTTACCCTCCACTGCTGTCTTAGTTCATTACTGTTTTTAAGAAATTTAGTTTTTTCAAGGATTTCGATATTTTATTCACTTACAATTCTTTTTTGTTTTAATTTAATTTTCTCACTCCTGATTCAAGTGATTCAAGTGTTGCAGATAATTTAAAATATCCAGCCTTTATAATGTCTTTAGTGCCTCTTGAGTAAATATCATTACATTACGTTTATAAACAAATACACGACTCAGACACATTGGTATTATAATCACAAAGCAAAGGTATCAAGAAGTTGTGACGCTTCATCTGTACAACCAGTTGAGAATAAACTTTACTTCTCTAAAAGTTTAGAAGAAATGAGGAGAGTTTCTCGCCAGGGGGTGCAGCGCTGTGAGAGAAGAATGTAAATAAGCCTGACTAGCTAAGAAGACGACCAGGGGTAAGAAATGGTCCGTCTTGAGGATGTGGTTCAGGAGGTGAGGTGAAGAAATAAACCTCGAAGACGTCATAAAACACAGAGATGATACTATTTCTAACCTTCCCAAGTCTCTGGTGGGTGGCAGGTGATCACCAACATGAAATACACCAACATGAAATACACCAACATGAAATACACCAACATGAAAGACACCAACATGAACTGCGCCAAATTGAAATAGATGATGCCGAGTGAGGTTGATTGTGACTCAGACAGTAACCATAGCAGGACCTAAAAACAGCCAAGACTGTTCTAAAATAAGAACATAAATTATAATTTCTGCCCAAGAGAGGGAATGAGTGAACTTTAATTTCCATTATAGTATAAAACTTAACGAGTTTATCTTCAACGTGATTTTAAATTTTAGTGGGTGAATTTCTTCATTGGATAATTAAATCTTTGAGAATAACATTTTAAGGCGGCCATTTAGTGTCATCATGCTGTAAGATGTAGATACGCTCCAAAAATTATGTTTACGATTTTGTGTTAGACGATATGACACAACAGGCAAAGGATTTTGACGACCCGACCGAGACAACAGGAGTCGCAGTGTTCAATTTGAAATTCATCGGTCTCCTCCATAAAGGCACTTATGGAGTGTTTGTTTACAACTCCTAGTGGTTAATGTGATGCAGCAGTGTGCAGCACATAGTCCATAAGGTGTTTCTTATGTCAGACCCTTGAGAGTACAGCGGGTGGTTACACTAACCTACCTTACACTCTCCCCGCTGCTTTTGTTAGATGTTGAAACATGAACTGTGGATCAACCTGTACAGCTTCTTCTTTTACTTTCACACAAACAATAGATTTAACATGTTGCCTAAGTACTTTGATGAAACAATAAGCACAAATGTGTTATCGTCATGATCCGCCTTATGTGATTATATTGCCAGTTGATGTGGGGCCCGACCTTGTTTTGATACACTGACTGGCCTCGTGTTAATTTATTCTCACTTTACATACTTTTTCCGTACCTGAACTCCTCGACCGAACGCTCTTAAAGTTTGTAGAGAAGTTGAAACGGGTCTTATTGATATTCGTGGAGACAGACTGATAGAGGTCCCAACAATAAGGGAGTACAGCCGGGTCCTGCTGGAGACACTGAACACATTTACGTTATTACATCTGGAAATACACGATCACTCACCAAAGAAAACGAAGACAATTTTACCAACTAATATGGTCGAGGTTCTGTAGATATGGGCCACAGCTCAGGTACGGTCGCTATCTGATGTTCCCGACCAGTGTAACAAGAAAGATCTTTACAAACACTATAATATGTAGTCAACGTGCAGTGACTCAGTAATAACTTATTGCTCCTTTGATTCAAGTGTTCGACAACAAACCGAATATGTTCCCTCTGTTCCTTTGACTCTATCTTGTGTGCACGATCTTGTGGACTGGGGTGTGATCACGATCAATGGTTGTCCCACTCACTCACTCACTAGGTCTCCTGCCATCTCTTACCCATGAAATTAGATTAAATCTGCCCTGTCGTATCCTCTTTACCTATCCTATCCCCCCTTGTCTCTATTAACCTTAATATATCATCACTCTCTCTCCCCTACTCTCCTTCCCTGCTTCCTCTACCACTATCTCCCCCTCCTCTTTCCTTCCCCTTTCACAATTATTATATCCTCGTATCTATGTCCGGCATTATCTTTATCTGCTCCTACTTCCTTCACCATATCTCTCTATCCCCTCAGCCTAAATCACAATGGCTACAAGAACGAGAGCTTGTGTTGGTAAAAGAGGAATTTTTGAACACCATGACAAATGTATATTTTTTGATGACTTAGGGAGAACGTGTGGCGTGATTAGTGTAGAAGAGGAGATTGTCACACCCTTCTACCCAGTCTTGTTAGTCTCTTATGCCCCACCCTGCCAGTCCTCATATCCTACCCTACTAGTTCCTCATACCCTACCCTGTTAGTCCCTCATAC
>NW_024742949.1:0-16840 GCF_018991925.1 Homarus americanus
TAAATATCAGAAGCGTAGGTTCAGCGCTTCTTTTGTGTCTTTTTCCCGGTGAAGATGTAGTCTCCCCATGGCAGATACTGGTCCTTTTGTACACGGCAGAAAGTGGTAGTTTCCTTCTTCTTCTTGTTGTTTTGGGTCTTGTTGTTTTGGGTCTTAGTGTGTTTTGTGGTCTGCAGTTTGTTAGATGGGGGGCCCTTCTCCTTCATCTGGCAAGGCTTCACCTCCACCTTAGTCACCTTCGATACAGTGCGTCGGAACACCATTGTGATGTACTGACACTAACAGCTCTCTCACTGAGGTCAAATCAAAATTTGACCATACAGAAAGAATTACTGTTTAATAAGGTTGGAATTTAAAGAAATTGACAACAAAATAAAGCTCTGTTTATCACTATAGTAAAGAGGGATAGTGTTTGTAAAGATGATGGATGGTGTTATAATATGTAGTGATGATGGATGGTGTTATATGTAGTGATGAAGGATGGCGTTATATTGTAGTAATGATGGATGGTGTTATATGTAGTGATGATAAGAGGGTAATATATGTAGTGATGATGGATGGTGTTATATATATATATTGATGATGCATGATGTTATATGTAGTGATGATGGTTGGTGTTATATGTAGTGATGCTGGATGGTGTTATATGTAGTGATGATGGATAGAGTTATATGTAGTGATGATGGATGATGTTATATGTAGTGATGATGGATGGTGTTATATGTAGTGATGATGGATGGAGTTATATGTAGTAATGATGGATGATGTTATATGTAGTGATGATGGTTGGTGTTATATGTAATGATGTCGGATGGTGTTATATGTCGTGATGGATGGTTCTATATGTAGTGATGGTGGATGGTGTTATATGTAGTGATGATGGATCGTGTTGTATGTAGTGATGATGGATAGTGTTATATGTAGTGATGATGATGGATGGTGTTATAAGTAGTGATGATGGATGTTATATGTAGTGATGAAGGATGGTGTTAGTGAAGATTGTGAAGTGAGATGTAGTGAAGGTTGTGAAGTGAGATGTAGTGAAGATTGTGAAGTCAGATGTGGTGAAGATTGTGAAGTCAGATGTAGTGAAGATTGTGAAGTGAGATGTAGTGAAGATTGTGAAGTGAGATGTAGTGAAGATTGTGAGTGAGATGTAGTGGTGTGAGTGGGATGTGGTGAGATTGTGGAAGTGAGGATGTGGTGAGAAGTTGGCAGGTGGGATGTGGTGAGAAAGTTGTGAGTGAGGATGTAGTGAAGATTGTGAGTGAGGATGTAGTGAACATTGTGAGAGTGAGATGTAGTGAAGATTGTGAGAGTGTAAGGATGTAGTGAGAAGATTGTGAGAGTGGGGATGTGGTAAAAGATTGTGAGAGTGAGGATGTGGTGAAGATTGTGAGAGTGGGGATGTGGTGAAGATTGGCAGAGTGGGGATGTGGGCAGAGGTGTGAAGTGAGATATAATTGAGAAGATTGTGAAGTGGATGTAGTGAAGATGTGGAGGTGAGATGTGGTGAAGGTGTGAAGTGAGATGTAGTGAAGATTGTGAAGTGAGATGTATTGAAGATTGTGAAGTGAGATGTAGTGAAGATTGTGAAGTGAGATGTAGTGAAGTTTGTGAAGTGGGATGTAGTGAAGATTGTGAAGTGAGATGTAGTGAAGATTGTGAAGTGGGATGTAGTGAAGATTGTGAAGTGGGATGTAGTGAAGATTGTGAAGTGAGATGTAGTGAAGATTGTGAAGTGAGATGTAGTGAAGATTGTGAAGTGAGATGTAGTGAAGATTGTGAAGTGAGATGTAGTGAAGATTGTGAAGTGAGATGTAGTGAAGATTGTGAAGTGAGATGTAGTGAAGATTGTGAAGTGAGATGTAGTGAAGATTGTGAAGTGAGATGTAGTGAAGATTGTGAATTGAGAAGTAGTGAAGATTGTGAAGTGGGATGTAGTGAAGATTGTGAAGTGAGATGTAGTGAAGATTGTGAAGTGAGATGTAGTGAAGATTGTGAAGTGAGATGTAGTGAAGATTGTGAAGTGAGATGTAGTGAAGATTGTGAAGTAAGAAGTGGTAAAGATTGTGAAGTAAGATGTGGTAAAGATTGTGAAGTGAGATGTAGTGAAGATTGTGAAGTGAGATGTAGTGAAGATTGTGAAGTGAGATGTAGTGAAGATTGTGAAGTGAGATGTAGTGAAGATTGTGGAGTGAGATGTAGTGAAGATTGTGGAGTGAGATGTAGTGAAGATTGTGAAGTGAGATGTAGTGAAGATTGTGAAGTGAGATGTGGTAAAGATTGTGAAGTGAGATGTGGTGAAGATTGTGAAGTGAGATTTGGTGAAGATTGTTAAGTGAGATGTGGTGAAGATTGTGAAGAGAGATATGGTGAAAATTGTGAAGTGAGATGTAGTGAAGATGTGAAGTGAGATGTAGTGAAGATTGTGAAGTGAGATGTAGTGAAGGTTGTGAAATGAGATGTAGTGAAGATTGTGTAGTGAGATGTAGTGAAGATTGTGAAGTGAGATGTAGTGAAGATTGTGAAGTGAGATGTAGTGATGATTGTGAAGTGAGATGTAGTGAAGATTGTGAAGTGAAATGTAGTGAAGATTGTGAGGTGAGATGTAGTAAAGATTGTGAGGTGAAAGGATGTAGTGAAGATTGTGAAGTGAGATGTAGTGAAGATTGTGAAGTGAGATGTGGTAACGATTGTGAGAGAGTGAGATGTAGTGAAGGTGTGAAGTGAGATGTAATTGTGGAAGTGAGATGTAGTGAAGATTGTGAAGTGAGATGTAGTGAAGATTGTGTGGAGTGAGACAGTGAAGATTGTGAAGTGAGATGTAGTGAAGATTGTGAAGTGAGATGTGGTAGAAGATTGTGAAGAAGTGAGATGTAGTGAAGATTGTGAAGTGTGATGAGATGTAGTGAAAGATTGTGAAGTGAGATGTAGTGAAGATTGTGAAGTGAGATGTATTGAAGATTGTGAAGTGAGATGTAGTGAAGATTGTGAAGTGAGATGTAGTGAAGATTGTGAAGTGGGATGTAGTGAAGATTGTGAAGTGAGATGTAGTGAAGATTGTGAAGTGGGATGTAGTGAAGATTGTGAAGTGAGATGTAGTGAAGATTGTGAAGTGAGATGTAGTGAAGATTGTGAAGTGAGATGTAGTGAAGATTGTGAAGTAAGATTATAAAGTAAACTGTAGTAATTGAGGTTAAACGAACGCGGGTTATTCTGTAGTGTATCCGTGTCTTGTTAACGTGGAACCAACATGGCGGTGGTTCTCAATATAGATACGTTATTTTGCCGGGAATTTCTGTCAACACGAAATATGAATCAACCATATTTAGCCTAAATTAACCTAGCGGCTTTATTATATATTCTAAGATGTTTAAGTTGGATAGATCAGATTAGGTTAGGTTAAGTCAGGTTGGGTTAGGTTAGGTTAGTTTTGTTAATTTTGCCACTTAGAGGCTAGTTTATTGTGCCCCCCATACTCATCCTGTGAGCGGTAGTGCAAAGAGATTACAAAGTGGTGTTAGATGAGGTAGGTGGTTAAGTTAAGTTTCAATAGGTTGGGTTAGATTACGTCAGGTTGGATTAAGTTAAGTTAGGTTAGGTAGGTAATAAGTAGATAGGTTACGGTCGGTAGGTGGGAAAGTTAGGTTTGATTAGGTTAGCTTATGTCAGACGGGGAGGTTAGGTTCGATTATGTCAGGTTAGGTTCGATTATGTCAGGTTAGGTTAGATTACGTCAGGTTAGGTTAGATTATGGCAGGTTAGGTTAGATTATGTCAGGTTAGGTTAGATTATGTCAGGTTAGGTTAGATTATGTCAGGTTAGGTTAGATTATGTCAGGTTAGGTTAGATTATGTCAGGTTAGGTTAGATTACGTCAGGTTAGGTTAGATTACGTCAGGTTAGGTTAGATTATGTCAGGTTTGGTTAGATTATATCAGGTTAGGTTAGATAATGTCAGGTTAGGTTAGATTATGTCAGGTTTGGTTAGATTATGTCAGGTTAGGTAAGTAGGTGGAGGTGGGTAAAAAAGGTTAGGTTAGGTCGGCAGGTTTTAGTGTAGGAGCTTAAGTAATCCCGTAAAAATTTCATGTTAATTTTTGACACCATACATCGTAATAATCCTTTTAAACTATGTTAAGGAACTGTGGTGTAATTTTTTCTGAACGGTTTATTATAAGTTTTATGCCATTAAAGAAGTTTTATCAAAGAGCGGCGTAATGAACCACAGACGTATTACCATTAACTCCTAAGTAACTTAAACATGACTAATAACCTATGAACATGTAGTATTATATCATTACAATTTAACGTAATATATTATGAATGCTGTTATAATATCTTAAGTGTGTTACAAACATGGCTGCTCATATATGCCATCCTGTCTCTGGCAAAGAAGAGATTGCAGTTAGTAAAATTAATTGCTAAAGACAAATACTGGAAATTAAACATATACTTATTACCATTATCTGAAAAGCTTAGAACCACCGTTTTATATTTATTAAAAGTTTGTAGTGTTATACATCATGTGTAAACAAGTCACAAGT
This sequence comes from Homarus americanus, assembly GCF_018991925.1. Taxonomy (NCBI): domain Eukaryota; kingdom Metazoa; phylum Arthropoda; class Malacostraca; order Decapoda; family Nephropidae; genus Homarus; species Homarus americanus. The sequence continues at coordinate 4,550 of NW_024742949.1, forward strand.
TATTATTTACGACATTGCTTCAGTCCTCGTCATCAGAGTCTACTGTGTACAACAGATTCCTTCACCTTGTTTAGGCATTTCTCATCATCTGCTTGACAGTTACACATCTCGGTGCATGTCATGCTATTTTCTGATTCTTTCTGTATGAATATGACAATGATCCACATTTCCTGATGCCACATCCACATTTAACAAGTTCTATGATTGCTTCTGGAGCTGGTGGTTGGTCTGATATTACTAGTATGAAACAGTCATTGTCAATCTTCCAGCCATGCTCTAATTGTGAAAGCATTTCACTGTCTGCATCACAAGACCACAGAAGAGCTTGATACCTTCCTCTCAATATATGATACTTTAGAGTTGCTGCAGTCGGTGGTAGTTCTCCAGCTTCTGCCTGCGTTATCTTGAAGAGATGCCATCTAAGTTTTGACAGTTTAGTGAGTCATTCGTGGACAGTAGAGCTTAAATACAAATTCCTCTAGACCAATATACATGTCTGCTGGAGGCATTTGGTCTACTCAGCATCTTGAATGCATCTAGGACTTTTGTGTTAGATTTCATCAAAGTGCTCCAACATGCTTTCTTTCCTTTGCCAACAAATTTTCCAATGCAGTCAGATCCTGTGAAGGCATGGAAACCTGTAAGGCTCTCTGCCCAATGTGTCGTCGCTCACCAGTTCCTGTTATCATACTTGTATTTTCTCCAAGTTGAGGCTGCTTTAATATGCCAAACACATCAGTGTCTGCTGACTTGATATGTACAGTGCTGCCCTTTTGTGATGCATATACTGTATGTCCTGCTTAAGTTCTATAACTTGTGATAGCAATTTGATGGTTGAAGTCTTATTTGCTGCTTTCCACGACAGTAGATTAACCTTGGACAGCTTTTCCCAGATGCTCAATGGACCAACAATACGTTCCTTGACAAATTTTCATAATTTTGTCTTCCAACTTCATATGCACATAGATTGTCATATTTGGCATTTTCTGGCATTACAGCTCCAGTTACCAAGTTTATAAGAGCATCATTTTCCTGGGATTACAGTCACCAATAACATTGTGTAGCTTCTGTACATCAGCATATTGACAGCTGACAATAGCTGTAGAGAGCTCATGGTGTTCTGCTCTTTTGTAATCTTTATGAGTTTGATATTTTATGTAATGAACTTAATTTGAAAACCCAAATGGTAGTATATGATCTTTTATCACCTTAGACACTCTGTGCGTCATGCCTCTCAAGTGATTTTTTTCTCTCTTACTTCTCTGGACAAATACGACCTTTATCCCATCAGAAAAAATATCACCATATATTTTCTTAATCTACAGGTGCCAAGGTTTAAAATGACGGATGGTGTTAAAATTAACCTGAAATTTTTACGTGACCACATATTGTCTTGTTGGGTTTCTGAGAGAACTTCACGGCTAAATAGCACCTCTGTATTGATAGCCGGTACATGTCGTAATATCCACCGCTCATAGTTAAATCTTTATGTCCGTTTATTTTGTCCTAATTTAAGTATCAAAGAGTGTTTTCATTTTTAAGTATCTTAAGTATCTTTTTTCCCCACTCCTAAGTATCTAAGTATGATTTATTTTCATTTATAAGTAACTAACCATATTTTTGTTTCATTATAAAATGTGATTGATATAGACAACAGAAGTAAATATCAGCTGGAGGTCGTAAACGAAGCTGATGTGAAGTATTTTGACTCGCTGTTCCCACGAACTAATTGCTTCACTGGTTTATACCGAAGAAATAAAACCGTCAACGAACCATCCGATTCAAATGTGTCTTAGGCGATACAGGGTGTTTATGCGTCACTCTGATACCAAGAATGACTTTGTGTACTGTGGTGAAGCTGAGGGTAGGATAGGGTTGGGTTGGGTTGGGATGGGTTAGGATTACGCATGTGTGGGTATATTCTGTCGCATTTTATAGTTATCTTGCGTCTTTCTCTTTATTCCTTCTTTATCATGAGTATCTGTGCCTATTAATACACCACCTCGCAGGATAGTGGAAGAGGAATGGATAGTAACGAGATAATATTCTTCTAACATATACCTTAGCTTGATTACAGGTAACACCAGGTAGAAGTTACATGACTCTTAAGAGTTTTCCTCGACTTGGCTGATTCAACTGTAAGACTTGTTGTATTTATCCTTATTAAAATCCTCCACCTGTAAGACCCTCCACCTGTAAGACCCTCCACCTGTAAGACCCTCCACTTGTAAGACCCTCCACTTGTAAGACTCTCCACTTGTAAAACCCTTTAGGGATTTGAAATACCTTCTCGTCTTAGCTCCACTAGTTTACAGTAATGTTGAAGTATATAGTGAAGACTCACAGCTCATGGGTTAGAAAAACAAAAGATGCTCGTTTTATTTATTTATTTATTTATAGTTTATTTTAGAATCCCCGAAAGTTAGAACAAAATGGCTGACGGGACTCACAAGCGGGCGGTGTTTACAGTATGGACCAAGAATAAAAAATAAATGAAAAATAAAATAAATAAATCGTAAATTGGTGCATTGTTTCTCCAGGGGTAATTATAGAAGTACAAATGTTCTCCAGCAGTGGGTAACGATCATCGTCATGTATAGAGCTTCCGACGCAGGTAGATTGATATAGATGCATTACCTGGAGTTAGTGGGTTACAGGGGCCTCTTACACGATAATATTAGAGGTGTTTTTTCCTTCTGTTTGTGGCACTTGAGGTGTTTAGGTTAGGTTTAATTAAAATGTTTTAGTTATAATAGTTATATTATGATAAGTTAAGTTGAATTTAGAACTTTTGATTTGCATATATCGTGTTTTAGAAGGATTTGTTAGCTAATAAGTTTAATTTGGATACGTTTAGTTTAATTTAGATCATTTGATTTTACAAGGTCGTATTATAATGACTGGGAACCATATAGAAACCTGCTAGAGAAGTAAATATTTCTACGGCAGTGAATGAGTAAGTCAATAAGTGGTGTATAGAGCTGCTGATGCAACTTAAACGGTATATACTGTACATTATATGTTATCAGAGCTTTCCTGTTGTACGTAACCGCCTCCGTCAAAGTGTCTTAGTGGCTCATGTGAAGATTAGTCTCTAGTTTATTTAACCTCAAGATTAACTACACTGGCACTGCCTGACCTAACCTGACCTACCCTAACCTAACCTAACTTAACCTAACCTAACTTAATCTAACCTAACTTAACTTCCCAGGTAGCGTTAGGTTAATCATTAGTTGAAATAAGCTTCGAGGGTTAATCTTCAGGTAATCTATCTTAATTAACAATTTTGGTCAGGTGAGGCCTTCCTTACCTTACTCGAGAGCAGGAGGACTTGCTAACATCTACAGATCATCGTCAACCAAGGCAGATATTGAATACCTTTTGTTTACCTTCGTGGCTTAAGAACACATCTTAACACCATAAGACTATTCGCCTCAATACAATAATACAGTAATTGATTATTGTATTCTAATAAAATTTCTAATAAAATTTACGGTGTATTTTGTGAACCAGATTTATTGTTTGACCTTAGTGAATGAGAAACTGGTTAAGGTGTATTGTGGTAAACATCCTTAAGAGCAGCTCTGTGTGTTCTTACGACCTCAAAGTAACACAAAAGGTAGCCAATATCTACCCTTGGTCAGTCACTTTATGTAGATGTCAATTGTGTCATTTTTCTAGACTTAGTGCCCCCTGGAGAAGAAAGTAAATACAATGTTCATTTATTTTGGTCACAACACACGCTAGTAGATTATTTTTTCCTATTTAACTAAATAATTAACACCATGTAGCTAACTAATTATATGACTCAAAGATGGTAACCAATATGGCGTCGATATTGTTCACATACTCTATGATAAATAGATGTATTGTCTGTTTAATTTTAGGGAAGAATTTAATTTATAAACTTTTGAGAATCTGGCTACAGGAGTTTTGTCTTTGTGTGTGTGTGTGTGGTGATGATGATGACGGATACTTTCCTCTGCAGTGAAAAAAATATCTTGACATTGCAAAGCTTAACTGTAAGCCGAAGGAACGTTTGTAATGTGACTTATCATGTGAAATTGTAACTTGAAATTCTTTGTGAAAAAATATTTCCCTATAAAGTTTGGCAGTAAATGAAGTATTACATCAAGGTGTAACTTGTAGTTCCTTGTGGAGTAATTACCTATGTGGACTATACAGCTACTCCAGGGTGTAAGACCTAGAGTAGAAAGTCTTAAGACCTTACCTGAGGTTGAAAGACTCTTATAGTGGAACGTCTTAGGTATTGAAACTTTAATTACAGTAAATAAAATATAATCTACCTAAACATTCCTTCACCTGGCGACAACTAATGATACAGGTGGTGTAATAGCTCTTTAAAATTCCTCCGTTTGATATAATAATGACCACACATGAACTTATAATGTGCAATATCTTGATAACACATTAGCTGCAACATTACACATAGTCCAGTGTATGTGTAGTGAGGGACATCTACCTAAATGAGTTACAGAATGTGGAGTTGAGGCAAAAAAATGTTGGGACATGTTTGAAATCATCAGTTGAGCCAAACGTTTTTACTCAATATTGTTTTAATGGTATTTTAGAGCGACCGAAAAATGTAAACAAAATGGTCGGCTAGGTGACACATACCTTACAAGAATTAAACATGAGATCACACACACACACACACACACACACACACACACACACACACACACACACACACACACACACACACACCAGTTTTACCCACATTATCACCAGACTATCGGCATACCTGGTCGGTGGACACCTGCCTTCTTCTCCTCCTCACCTTGCTGTACCTGCCCTGCCCCGAGTGTACACATATTTATGTATGTTTTTATGTGTGTATGTTTATGTACGTGCGTGTTTTGAGTGTGTGTCAATTACTTGCTCGTAAACACACCAATAAAATTCCCTTTGAAAGTCTTGCCAATGGTTTTATGACACTAACTGACAATGTTATTTTTTATCAAGAGAATAAAATTGAGTCTTTAATGCTTACTATGTTTGTTTTGTTTTTGTCGTTTATGATTTTTTTTTACTGATAATAAGGAAAGAAACATGTGAAGTAAATGAGTGATAATCTTGGGTGTAGAATAACTAGGAAAAAAGATAAGAGAAAGTGTGGACAGGAGAAGGAAAATATGATGAATGAAGAGAGAGAGAGAGAGAGAGAGAGAGAGAGAGAGAGAGAGAGAGAGAGAGTAAAACAAAAGACAAACTAACAAAAATAAAATTATCAACAAACTTTCTCAACACAACAACAACAATACTAAACTCTGTTTATTCATTAGATATCACAGTAATACACCTGGTTATTACTTACACACACACACACACACACACACACATATCTCTGTATTGCATTATGGAGAGTGCAGAGGAAAAAAAAATATTCTGGACCTGCGCGGCATTCGTCCGGAGGTGCGCTCGATAGTCAATACCATGAGAACGGAGGAGGAAGGAGAATTGAAGGGGGTTGAAGGGAGGGGGGTGGTGTAGGGGGAGTAAAGGGAAGGGGTTGAATTAGTGTCCAATATTGAGGGGTTTTTTTATTATTTTATCTTACATACAGCTACAATGCTTATGGGGTACTTTTTGTTGTGGCCAGCTTAGGATTTTTAGTTGATTTAGTTTATTTAATTTATTTTTATACGACAGATCATACATCCATATTGACTCATGATCCCTTCATTACCTACTTCCCTTAACCCTTAAACACCCCCTTCCTTCCCTCCCATCCTCTCCCCCCCTCTCCCCTTCCTTCTTTCCTACCCTCTCCCTTACCCCCCCTCCCCTTCCTTCTTTCATACCCTCTCCTTCCCCCCCTCCTCCTTGCTCCTTCTCCCTACCCTCTCTTCCTGTAACCAGAAATGCGCAGTTTAGAGCCGCCCATAAAAGGTTTAGTCCTGTTGTGGCTGTAGTGTTATGTATTTGTATTTGTATTTATGCTGTTATTTTGTTTACTGTAGACGGTAATTAGATTGGATAATGCTAGAAGGAGTTATTGATGGTGGTTTAATGGGATTATATCGTAGGTGGATTAATGGTACCTTATGGTAATTAAAACCAGGATCGCCGCCACAATGTAATTAAGGTCAAGCCCACAGCCACAATATAATAACTAAAATCACCCCCACAGCATATTAAAAATCACGGCCACAGCCACAGTATATTAAAAATCACGCCCACAGCCACAGTATATTAAAAATCACGCCCACAGCCACAGTATATTAAAAATCACGCCCACAGCCACAGTATATTAAAAATCACGCCCACAGCCACAGTATATTAAAAATCACGCCCACAGCCGCGGTATATTAAAAATCAGAGCCACAGTATGTTAAAAATCACGCCCACAGCCACAGTATATTAAAAATCACGCCCACGTCCACAGAATAGTAACTACAATCACGCCCAACAGCTTCCTCAGGTCACCTCAATGCCTCAGTCACTTAAATATTATTATGGGCTGAGTACCTAGTTAATAATAGTCCTTGTTAATAATAGTCCTTGTTAATAATAGTCCTTGTTAATAATAGTCCTTGTTAATAATAGTGTCTTATGTGAACTGCAATTAACTAGCTTACCAACTACTTAAGGTGAGATTATTGATGCTAGTTGGTAATGTTACCTCCCTAGTTTTTGTTTATTTAATTATTTATTTATTTGTTAGGAATTTTATGTAGTCGAAATTAAACTCCATATAAAGCGACATAAATTTATATTAAAAACTACATAAATTGAAGGAAAACTCACCTTTTCTTGTGTTGAGTGTGAGTGAGTGAGTGAGTGATATTAGAGTGTGTTGGTAGGAATCTAAATTTATATTATTTTTGTTTATATTTCCGTGTTTTTATGAGTTTGCTTTCTTAATTCATATTCAGGTGATTGAGAATAATTCGAGGTGTAACTAAGATTGGTTTACTGTGTAGCTATTGTAGTAGTCTTGAGGTATATAACTTGAAACCATTATGCAACATTTTATAATAAGTGCACACCAATTTTTATTTTTTTAAGATATCATTTCAAGATGTCACAATCAAGTAAAATACACCAAAATATTGACTCTCGAACCTTACCATCATTCCATAACCATTGCAGAGTCATGGGATAGCAACAGTGAGCTTAGGTACCAGAGCCAACACTAATATGGGCCAGTGATAACCTAGATACAAGGTACAAATGTAAACAAAATAATACGATGCTAGGTTCCAATGTCAACACGGAAGCCTACAGGTATATAATTAAACCTTTATGTAGTTATGAAGAAAAAAAATTGAGGATACTGAAACTACACAATATTCTAGTCACTTTTACGTCAATATATGTATAATTTCATCTACAACCTTAACTTTTACAATCAATAGACACATTTTAGCCTTTTGTGAATTGTACAGGGTGTGGTAGAGATGTACAGGGTGTGACATGTGTACAGTGTGTGGTCGAAATGTACAGGGTGTGGTAGAGATATACAGGGTGTGGAGGAGATGTACATGGTGTAGCAGATGTACAGGGCGTGACATGGACCTCTGGGATCTTACATCGCTGGCTTTACCTCACCTACACTGGCTTGACTTCACCTGCAGTGGCTTGACCTCACCTACAGGAGTGGGAAGGTTATAAGAATTGACAGTCGATAATGATGACTGTGTTGATGTCATGAACTTAACCTAATGCTGGGGTCTGGGGAGAGTTGGTGGTAATCAGGAGGTGTTTGGTGGTAATCAGGAGGTGTTTGGTGGTAATCAGGAGGTGTTTGGTGGTAATCAGGAGGTGTTTGGTGGTAATCAGGAGGTGTTTGGTGGTAATCAGGAGGTGTTTGGTGGTAATTAGGTGGTATTTGGTAGTTAATCTCTTACTTTGGGATTAACCTCGCACTCCTGGGATTAACCTAACCTAACCTAACCAATCGCTGCAACGAAGAGAGAACACAACAACTTTGCAGAAACATGTGACGTATTGCAGACTTCCTGGTATTGCACACACAGTTGATGATTTGCAATAATGAACACAAGTGGATTTTTTTTACTTTTTTTTTGTAAATATTCTCAATAGTTTTCATGATATATGTTCATGACTTTTGAGTGTTTGAACTGATTGTGTGGCCATGGATAGGTATGAGAGATGAATTAGTGAAAAATTGTATAATAATGTCATGAGATAAATTACACATGTATATAACTGTCATGAAATCTGTCAGTGCATGTATACAACTGTCATGAAATCTGTCAGTGCATGTATATAACTCATGAAATTGTCAGTGCACGTATACAACTGTCATGAAATCTGTCAGTGCATGGATACAACTGTCACGAAATCTGTCAGTGCATGAAAACAACTGTCATGCAAACGATTGACAGTCACAGAACGGGCGTCATTACGTAGTACTATACACACATACTACGGTAATTATCAGGCACAATTACCACACATAACCCGGAGATAATTAACACTAATGAGGTATAAGCCTGATCCCCCCATGTGATATTACCGTGTCGTGTCCTGGGTGTAAGTTAGTGGTGTAGAAATGGGTTGTGATGTGGTCTGGGAATTATTGGTATGTGGTGTGGTTGTGGTGTGGTTGTATTGTGTGGTGTGGTGTGAAGTGTGGCGTGTGTGGTGGTGTGGTTGCATTGTGTAGTGTCGTGTGGGTGCAAGCGGATGTATTGTTTGGTGTCCTGGGAATTGTTGGGTGTGATGTCGTGGGTGTAAGTGAAGAGTGTATGGTGCAATGACAGATATACAAGGTGTGGCAGAGGTGTACAGGGTGTGAAAGAGATGTACAGGGTGTGCCAAAGAGATGTACAGGGTGTTCCAAAGAGGTGTACAGGGTGTTCCAAAGAGGTGTACAGGGTGTGCCAAAGAGATGTACAGGGTATTCCAAAGAGGTGTACAGGGTGTGCCAAAGAGATGTACAGGGTGTGTCAAAGAGATGTGCAGGGTCAGTGCCAAAGAGATGTACAGGGTGTGTAAAAGATGTGCAGGGTGTTCCCAAAAGAGGTGTACAGGGTGTTGTGCCAAGAGAGATGTACAGGGTGTGCCAAAGAGATATACAAGGTGTGGCAGAGGTGTACAGGGTGTGAAAGAGATGTACAGGGTGTGCCAAAGAGATGTACAGGGTGTTCCAAAGAGGTGTACAGGGTGTGCCAAAGAGGTGTACAGGGTGTGCCAAAGAGATGTACAGGGTATTCCAAAGAGGTGTACAGGGTGTACCAAAGAGATGTACATGGTGTGCCAAAGATGTGTACAGGGTGTGCCAAAGAAATGTACAGGGTGTGTGAAAGAGATGTACAGGGTGTGCCAAAGATATTACAGGGTGTGCCAAAAAGGGTGTACAGGGCGTGCCAAAGAGATGTGGGAACGTGCCAAAGGGTGTACAGGGCGTGCCAAGAGGTGTACAGAATTATTATTGAAAAGAGATGTACAGGGTGTGCCAAAGAAATGTACAGGGGGTGTGAAAGAGATGTACAGGGTGTGCCAAAGAAATGTACAGGGTGTGTGAAAGAGATGTACAGGGTGTGCCAAAGATATCAAAGAGTCGAAAAAGAAATTTCTAGTCATAGTAAAAAATAAAAAAAATAAAAAAATTGACACTGTACAAGAATGTTTATTTATTCATTTGCCTAAACTTACTGATGTACAATATTAAACATGGTTACAGTGTAGTGAAAAATAAAATGCCTGTCCGACTTTTGCCTCACCCTGTAATTTATCTAGCGTACTGAGACGCGTATTTCAGTGTTTTTTTGGGGGGGTCTACACTGTATTGAAGAAGACATTGTGTGCAACTTAATGCCTTTTTGAACCATCAGTGTATTAATGTATTGCAGGGCTTTGGTGTTCACAGTTATGTTAGTGTTGTTCATGGTGTTCAAGAGTTCAATAGTGTTGTTCATGGTGTTCAAGAGTTCAATAGTGTTGTTCATGGTGTTCAAGAGTTCAATAGTGTTCTCTGTGATGTTTAAGAGTTCATTAATGTTGTTCATGGTGTTCAGGGGTTCATTAGTGTTCTTGATGTTCAGTAGTTCATTACTTCATGGTGTTCAAAGTTAGTGTTCTCTGTGGTGTTCAAAGTTAGTGTTCTCTGTGGTGTTCAAGAATTCATGACAGTGTTCTTCAGGTGTCAAATGTGTCGTCACGATGATGAAATTGCCGAAACAAAAGTGAATACATTATTTTTTCATTTTTTCTTATTATTTTTGCCGTAGATGAAAAAATTTGGCGAAAGAGTAATTTTTTCCCCAGAGTAAATCACCGTAGTCAAAAAATTAAATAAACATCCTCATATTTATTATTTTTTTTCATAAACATAAATATTTAAAATTTGTGTGACTTATTTACACATAAGTTTGAAGAAATTAAACCCTATTGTTTTAATTGTTCATGACTAGTGTATTAAATAGCTTAGAATACCTAACATTATACAATATAACATCACTAGGATTATTATAGTGTTCGGTGTTATGATGAAATAATTATAGGTCGTTATATAATCTACGTCTTTTGGTGTATCGTATTGACAAGTTTATGTAAAAAAAAACACACACAGTTGATTTTATTTAATTGGTGTTTGTTTGTGTGCGTGTCTGTGCCTTAACTGAGGTCTTCAAACACGTATAGTCTTGAGTAAGTCCATTTACTTGCTGGCAGGGTAAAAAAATAAAATACTTCAGGAAAAAATACAGATAATTTTCCCTGAACTGCGAGAGATAATTTTTTCCCTGTCACTAATATTATGATTTACTTTGCTTTATTTTCCTCTGTGCGTTGGTTTTTATTATATATATATTGACACTTAAGACAATCTTCCTTACGTGAAACACTCTATTAACCTCGCTGACTGTTGCTGGGTCGCTGTAAGATAATGTTACCTGCAATTTACGTGAGACGGTCCCCAGGCCTGAGTCACCAACCCGAGAAGGTATCCGGAAGGTAATGAAAAGGCAGTGTTGGTATTTGTTATTTATTAAGGAAAACACCTGAAGACGCCATAATGGAATTGTCAGATGTTAAGACAGGTAAAATTAGGCCTCCATCCAGGTGCTGCTAGTTGTAAGTTATTACCTGTTGACCTCATTAACAGGTACTTGGGCAAAGTGATCTCAGTTTTGATTATTTGTTCAGCAGAAGGAACAGATAATACATAGAACTGTTTTTACTGGTCATGCATGATGAGTGCCGCCGCCCTCCTCCGTGTTGTGGCACTGTGGGCGGCCGGCCATGTCGTGACCCGGGACGTAAACAAGATGGCGGCGCCTGACCTCCTGTATCCCAAAATGGTCCTAAATGTTGACCTGACCAACAAAAGGAAGAATTAAACTGTTTAGAGTAACGTCTTGGCCAGTGATCCACCAGTGTGGTCTTGGCCAGTGGTCCACCAGTGTGGTCTTGGCCAGTGATCACCAATGTGGTCTTGGTCAGTGATCCACCAGTGTGGTCTTGGCCAGTGATCCACCAGTGCGGTCTTGGTTCATTACATGGATAAGTACATATACTATGAAAGGTTTCTCAAAAATAACAGTAATTACCGTAATGTAGCTGTACGTATTATTGATTACCTTAACGATCATCAACCTCTTGTTAGTAACTGTCACTGTACAAGGTTAACTGCCTGAAGCTATAAACACAACCACACGAAGCTAACGACATAACAACATTGACTAATTACTTCCAATACATCAACACACCTGGTCATCAGATATTACCAGGTGTTGCCTATGTTCCACAATACACCATCTACACCTATGAGTTACCTTATGTTCACCATCTTCTATTTGATGGGTCAATGTAAACAAAATAATCAAGTCTTGTGGACCTAAGACACATATTCTTCAGAAGCTCCAGTACACAGACGCTCTCCAGAGTCAAGTGTAGACAAACAATATTATGACACTTTCCTTATGGTGCCTGTCCTCGACCACAACAACATCATGACTACTTAACAACACATTACTCTTCAATACACAGACCAAACTATTCCTTACCAATACTACCATCTACCATGTCTTAGTACGTGTGTATGTAAAGGACGATTTTGTTTTCTTTTAAATTTAATAACTTACTTAGAACATAAGAACATAAGAAAGTGGGATACTGCAGGAGGCCGACTGGCCCATACAGGGCAGATCCCTTTCACACCCATCCCAGCACTTCCATGTGCCTATCCAACTTCGTCTTGAAGCTCCCTAGCGTCCCCGATCCTACTATAGCACTCGGTAGCCTATTCCACATATCCACAACTCTATTACCAAACCAGTGCTTGCCTATATCCTTTCT
>NW_024742950.1:0-18598 GCF_018991925.1 Homarus americanus
TCAAAAAACTCGTTTCGGTGCATTGTGCTAAGGTGTGCATTAGGGGTGTCTGAGGGTGCCTAAGTGTCAGAACAGAGGTGTAAGAATTGTGCACCAAATTGTCGGTGATGCACCAGGGAGTGATAGAGGCCTGGGAGGCCAGGAGGTGTACCTGGAATATCAAGGAGTGCCAGGAGTGTCTGACGTGTACCTGGGAGTGCCAGAGGTGTACCTGGGAGTGTCAGTGGTGTACCTGGGACTGTCGGGTTGTAACTGAAGGTGTCAGGGTGTACCTGGGGTGTCAGAGGTGTACCTGGGAGGTGTCGGTGTACCTGGGAGTGTCAGTGGTGTACCTGGGGAGTGTGTGCGTTCAGGTGTCAGAGGTGTACCTGGGAGTGTCAGAGGTGCACCTGGGGTGTCTGAGGGGTACCTGGGGTGTCTGAGGTGTACCTGGGGTGTCAGAGTTGTACCTGGGGTGACAGGGGTGTGCCTGGGAGTGTCTGAGGTGACCTCTCAGTGTCTGAGGTGTGCAGCGTGTCTGACGTGTGTACCTGGGGGTGCCAGAGGTGTACCTGGGGTGTCAGTGTGTGCCTGGGAGTGTCGGAGTGTAACTGGGAGTGTCAAGGGCACTGGGAGTGTCAGAGGTGTACCTGGAGTGTCAGGGTGCACCTGGGATTGTCAGGGGTGTACCTGGGAGTGTCGAGAGGTGTACCTGGGAGTGCCAGAGGTATGCCTTGGATGTCAGTGGTGTACCTGGGAGTGGTGGTGTACCTGGAATGTCTCAGGTGTGCCTGGGGAGTGTCTGGTGTACCTGGGAGTGTCAGAGGTGTACCTGGGTGTCAGAGTGTGCCTGGAGTGTCTGAGGTGTACCTGGGATGTGGAGTTGTACCTGGGGTGTCAGAGGGAGCCAGAGTGTGAGGTGTACCTGGGAGTGTAGTGATGTACCAGGGAGTGTCAGGGTGCAGCTGGAAGTGTCAGAGGAGAACCTGGGAGGCTCAGGTTGTACCTGGGGTGACAGGAGGTACCTGGTGTCTGGTGTACCTGTCAGTGTCTGGTGTGCCTGGCAATGTCAGCTGGTGTACCTGGGGTGTCAGCGGTGTACCTGGGAGTCAGAGGGGTGGGAGTGTCAGAGGTGTACCTGGTAGTGTCAGAGATGTCACTGGTGGGTGGGTGTACCTGGGAGTGTCTAGGTGTGTGTGGGGTGTCTGAGGTACCTGGGGTTCAGAGGAGAACCAGAGAGTGTAAGAGGTGTGCCTGGGAGTGTCATTGATGTACCAGGGAGTGACAGAGGTGCACCTGGGTGTCAGAGGTGTACCTGGGGTATCAGAGGTGCACCAGGAGTGTCTGACTGTGTACCTGGGGTGCCAGAGGTGTACCTGGGGTGTAGAGTGGTGTACCTGGGACTGTCGGGTGTAACTGGGGTGTCAGGGGTGTACCTGGGGTGTCAGAGGTGTACCTGGGGTGTCTTGGTGTACCTGGGGTGTCTGGTGTACCTGGGGTGGCAGAGTTGTACCTGGGATGACAGGGGGTGTGTGCAGGATGTCTCAGGTGTACCTGGGAGTCCAGAGAGAACCAGAGGTGTGGAGGTGTGCACGAGTTCAGTGATGTACAAGGGAGTGTCAGAGGTGCACCTGGGAGTTTCAGAGGAGAACCTGGGAGTGTCAGAGTTGTACCTGGGAGTGACAGAAGTGCCTGGGAGTGTCTGAGGTGTACCTGTCAGTGTCTGAGGTGTACCTGGCAATGTCAGCGGTGTACCTGGGAGTGTCGCGGTGTACCTGGGAGAGTGGAGGGTACCTGGGGTGTCAGAGGTGTACCTGGTAGTGTCAGAGATGTACCTGGGGAGTGGTGGGGTGTGGGGTGTGAGGTGTGCGTGGGGTGTCTGGGGTGTACCTGGGGTGTCAGAGGAGAACCAGGAGTGTGGGGGTGTACAGGTGTCAGTGATGTACCAGGGGTGATGAGGTGCCTGGGGTGTGGGGTGTACCTGGGAGTATCAGAGGTGCACCAGGGGTGTCTGACGTGTACCTGGGAGTGCCAGAGGTGTACCTGGGAGCTGCAGAGGTGTCCACCGAGTGTGAGTTGTACCTGGGGTGACAGAGGTGTACCTGGGAGTGTCTGAGATGTACCTGTCGGTGTCTGGTGTACCTGGCAGTGTCAGCGGTGTGCCTGGGAGTGTCAGCAGTGTACCTGGGAGAGTCAGGGGGTACCTGGGGCTTAGAGGGACTACCTCGGGTGTCAGAGGTGTACCTGGTAGTGTCACTGAGGTATGGGAGTGTCAGAGGTGTTCTGGAAGTGTCAGAGGAGTGTACCTCAGGTGTCAGAGGTACCTGGGGTCTGCAAGTGTACCTGGGAGTGTCAGTGGTGTACCCTGGGAGTGTCAGTGGTGCTGGAGTGTCAGTGGTGTACGGGAGTGTCTGAGGTGTACCTGAAGTGTCAGAAATGTACCTGGGAGTGTCTGAGGTGTACCTAGGAGGTGTCAGAGGTGTAACTGGGAGTGTCAGAGATGTACCCGGGAGTATCAGGTGTACCTGGGTATGTCAGAGGTGTACCTGGGAGTGTCAGAGGTTTACCTGTCAGTGTCAGAGGTGTACCTGGTAGTGTCAGAGGTGTACCTGGGAGTGTCAGAGGTGTACCTGGGAGTGTCAGGGGTGTACCTGTGAGTATCGGCGATGTATCTGGGAGTGTCAGAGGTGCACGAGTGTCAGAGGTGTACCTGGCAGTGTCAGAGATGTACCTGGCAGTGTCAGAGGTGTACCTGGGAGGTGTCTGAGGGTGTGCAGGAGTGTCAGAGGAGTACCTGGGGCATCAGGTGTACCTGGGAGTGTCAGAGGTGTACCTGGAAGTGTCAGAGGTGTACCTGGGAGTGTCAGTGGTGGCACCTGGGAGTGTCGTGCCTGGGAGTGTCTGAGGTGCACCTAGGAGTCATCAGGTGGTGTACCTGGGAGTGTCAGAGGTGTACCTGGGAATGACAGAGGTGACCTGGGAGTGTCAGAGGTGTCCCTGGAGTGTCAGGGAGTGCACCTTGAGTGTCAGCGGTACCTGGGAGTGTCAGAGGTGTACCTGGGGTATCGGAGGCCTGGGTGTGTCAGAGGTATACCTGGGAGTGCAGAGGTGTACCTGCAGTGTCAGGTGTACCTGGGAGAGTCAGAGGTGTACCTGGGAGTTCGGAGGTGTAACTGGGAGTGTCAAGGTGTACCTGCTGGGAGTGTCAGAGGTGTACCTGGGAGTGTCAGGGGTGTACCTGGCAGTGTTAGAGATGTACCTGGCAGTGTCAGAGGTGTACCTGGGAGTGTCTGAGGTGTACCTGGGAGTGTCAGGGAGTGTACCTGGGAGTGTCAGGGTGTACACCGGGAGTGTCAGAGGTGTACCTGGGAGTGTCAGAGGTGTACCTGGGAGTGTCTGACGTGTACCTGAGAGGTGTCAGAGGGTACCTGGGAGCATCAGAGTACTTGGGAGGTGTCAGAGGTGTACCTGGGAGTGTCAGAGGTGTAACTGGAAGTGTCAGAGGTGTACCTGGAAGTTTCAGAAATGTTTCCAGGTGTATGTGGCAGTGTCAGAGGTGTACCTGGGGTTTCAAAGGTGTACCTGGGAGTGTCAGGGGTGTACCTGGGAGTGTCAGGTGTGTACCTGGCAGTGTCAGAGGTGTACCTGGGTGTGTCGAGAGGTGTACCTGGGGTGTCAGAGGTGTACCTGCCAGTGTCAGAGGTGTACCTGGCAGTGTCAGAGGTGTACACATGGGGAGTGTCTGAGGTGTACCTGGAGGTGTCAGGGGTGTGGTACCGGGAGTGTCAGGGGATGGCACCTGGGGGTGTCAGAGGGGTGTACCTGGGAGTGTCAGGTGCGTACCAGGGAGTGTCAGGGATGTACCTGGGAGTGTCAGAGGTGCACCTGGGGTGTGTGGGGTGTTGGCGGGGTGGGGTGACGAGTGTCAGGGTGTACCTGGGAGTGACAGAGGTGTACCTGGGAGTGTCTGAGGTGTACCTGTCAGTGTCAGAGGTGTACCTGGCAGTGTCAGCGGTGTACCTGGGAGTGTCAGCGGTGTACCTGGGAGTGTCAGAGGTACGCAGGAGTGTCAGAGGTGGCGCACAGGAGTGTCAAGAGGTGTACCTGGGAGCGTCAGAGGAGTACCTGGGAGCTTCAGAGACTTCCTCAGGTGTCAGAGGTGTACCTGGGAGTGTCATTGGTGTACCTGGGAGTGTCAGAGGTGTACCTGGTAGTGTCATTGGTGACCTGGAAGTGTCAGAGGTGTACCTGGAAGTGTCAGAGGTGTACCTCGAAGTGTCAGAGGTGTACCTGAGGAGTGTCTGAGGTGTACCTGGGGTGTCAGAAGGTGTACCTGGGAGTGTCAGGGGTGTACCTGGGAGTGTCAGTGGTGTACCTGGGAGTGTCTGAGGTGTACCTGGAAGTGTCAAATGTACCTGGGAGTGTCTGAGGTGTACCCAAGAGTGTCAGGGTGTACCTGGGAGTGTCAGGGGTGTACCTGGGAGTGTCAGCGGTGTAACTGGGAGTGTCAGGGATGTACCTGGGAGTATCAGGTGTACCTGGGTGTGTCAGAGGTGTACCTGGGAGTGTCAGAGGTGTACCTGCCAGTGTCAAGGTGTACCTGGTAGTGTCAGAGGTGTACCTGGGAGTGTCAGAGGTGTACCTGGGAGGTGTCACGGGTGTAACTGGGAGTGTCGGAGGTGTAACTGGGAGTGTCAAGGTGTACCTGGGAGTGTCAGAGGTGTACCTGGGAGTGTCAGGGTGTACCTGGGTTTGTCAATGGTGTACCGGAGTGTCAGGGGTGTACCTGTGGTATCGGCGGTGTATCTGGGAGTGTCTGAGGTGTGCGAGTGTCAGAGGTGTACCTGGGAGTATCGAGGTGAACCCGGGTGTGTCAGAGGTATACCTGGGGTGCCAGAGGTGTACCTGCCAGTGTCAGAGGTGTACCTGGGAGAGTCAGAGGTGACCTGGGAGTGTCAGGTGTAACTGGGTGTCAAGGTGTACCTAGAGGTGTCAGAGTGTACCTAGGAGTGTCAGGGGTGTACCTGGCAGTGTCAGAATGTACCTGGCAGTGTCAGAGGTGTACCTGGGAGTGTCTGAGGTGTACCTGGGAGGTCGGAGGTGTACCTGGGGTGTCAGGGGTGTACCTGGGAGTGTCAGAGGTGTACCTAGGAGTGTCAGAGGTGTACCGGAGTGTCAGAGGTGTAACTGGAAGTGTCAGAGGTGTACTAGGTTTCCAGAAATGTTCCTGGGAGTGTACAGGTGTACCTGGCAGTGTCAGAGGTGTACCTGGGGGTTTCAAGGTGACCTGGGAGTGTCAGGGGTGTACCTGGGAGTGTCAGGTGTGTACCTGGCAGTGTCAGAGGTGTACCTGGGTGTAAGGGTGTACCTGGGAGTGTCAGAGGTGTACCTGCCAGTGTCAGAGGTGACCTGCGTGTCAGGGTGTACATGGGAGTGTCTGAGGTGTACCTGGGAGTGTCGAGGTGTGTACCAGGGAGTGTCAGAGTTGTACGGGTGTCAGAGGTGTACCTGGGAGTGTCTCAGGTGCATGCAGAGTGTCAGGGATGTACCGGGAGTGTCAGAGGTGCACCTGGGAGGTGTCTGAGGTGTACCTGGGAGTGTCTGAGGTGTACCTGGGAGTGTCTGAGGTGTACACCGAGTGTCAGAGTTGTACCTGGGAGTGACAGAGGTGTACCTGGGAGTGTCTGAGTGTACCTGTCAGGTCTGAGGTGTACCTGGCAGTGTCAGCGGTGTACCTGGGAGTGTCAGCGGTGTACCTGGGAGAGTCAGGGGTACCTGGGAGTGTCAGGAGTGTACCTGGGAGTGTCAGAGGTGTACCTGGGAGCGTCAGAGGTACGGGAGCTTCGAGGACTTCCTCAGGTGTCAGAGGTGTACCTGGTAAGTGTCATTGGTGTACCTGGGGTGTCAGAGGTGTACCTGGTAGTGTCTTGGTGTACCGGAGTGTCAGGAGGTGTACCTGGAAGTGTCAGAGGTGTACTCGAAGTGTCAGAGGTGTACCTGGGAGTGTCTGAGGTGTACCTGGGAGTGTCAGTGGTGTACCTGGGAGTGTCAGGGGTGTACCTGGGAGTGTCAGTGTGTACCTGGGAGTGTCTGAGGTGTACCTGGTGTCAGAAATGTACCTGGGAGTGTCCGAGGTGTACCTAGAGTGTCAGAGGTGTACCTGGGGTGTCAGGGGTGCCTGGGAGTGTCAGCGTGTAACTGGGAGTGTCAGAGATGTACGGAGTATCGGAGGTGTACCTGGGTGTGTCAGAGGTGTACCTGGGAGTGTCAGAGGTGTACCTGCCAGTGTCAGAGGTGTACCTGGTAGTGTCAGATGTGTACCTGGGAGTGTCAGAGGTGTACCTGGGAGTTTCAGAGGAGAACCTGGGGTGTCAGAGTTGTACCTGGGAGGTGACAGGAGTACCTGGGAGTGTCTGAGGTGTACCTGTCAGTGTCTGAGGTGTACCTGGCAATGTCAGCGGTGTACCTGGGTGTCAGCGGTGTACCTGGGAGAGTCAGAGAGGGTACCTGGGAGTGTCAGAGAGGTGTACCTGGTAGTGTCAGAGATGTACCTGGGAGTGGGTGGGGTGTACCTGGGAGTGTCTAGGTGTGCGTGGGAGTGTCTGAGGTGTACCTGGGAGTGTCAGAGGAGAACCAGAGAGTGTAAGAGGTGTACCTGGGAGTGTCAGTGATGTACCAGGGGTGATAGAGGTGCACCTGGGAGTGTCAGAGGTGTACCTGGGAGTATCAGAGGTGCACCAGGGAGTGTCTGATGTGTACCTGGGAGTGCCAGGGTGCCTGGGGTGTCAGTGGTGGAACTGGGACTGTCGGAGTTGTAACTGGGAGTGTCAGAGGTGTACCTGGGAGTGTCAGAGGTGTACCTGGGGTGTCTGAGGGTGTACCTGGGAGTGTCTGAGGTGTACCTGGGAGTGGCAGAGTTGTACCTGGGAGTGACAGAGGTGTGCGTGGGAGTGTCTCAGGTGTACATGGGAGTGTCAGAGAGAACCAGAGAGTGTAAGAGGTGTACCTGGGAGTGTCAGTGATGTACCAGGGAGTGTCAGAGGTGCACCTGGGAGTTTCAGAGAGAACCTGGGGTGTCAGAGTTGTACCTGGGGTGACAGAGGGTACGGGGTGTCTGAGGTGTACCTGTCAGTGTCTGAGGTGTACCTGGCAATGTCAGCGGTGTACCTGGGAGTGTCAGCGGTGTACCTGGGAGAGTCAGAGAGGTACCTGGGAGTGTCAGAGGTGTACCCAGGGTAGTGTCGAGATGTACCTGGGAGTGGGTGGGGTGTACCTGGGAGTGTCTAAGGTGTGCGTGGGAGTGTCTGAGGTGTACCTGGGTGTCAGAGGAGAACCAGAGTGTAAGAGGTGTACCTGGGTGTCAGTGATGTACCAGGGAGTAGAGGGTGCACCTGGGAGTGTCAGAGGTGTACCTGGGAGTATCAGAGGTGCACCAGGAGTGTCTGACGTGTACCTGGGGTGCCAGAGGTGTACGAGTGTCAGTGGTGTACCTGGGACTGTCGGAGTTGTAACTGGGAGTGTCAGAGGTGTACCTGGGAGTGTCAGAGGTGTACTGGGAGTGTCAGGGGTGTACCTGGGAGTGTCAGTGGTGTACCTGGGAGTGTCAGGTGCGTTCAGGGAGTGTCAGAGGTGTACCTGGGGTGTCAGAGAGGTGCACCTGGGAGTGTCTGAGGTGTACCTGGGAGTGTCTGAGGTGTACCTGGGGTGTCAGAGTTGTACCTGGGAGTGACAGAGGTGTACCTGGGAGTGTCTGAGGTGTACCTGTCAGTGTCTGAGGTGTACCTGGCAGTGTCAGCGGTGTACCTGGGAGTGTCAGCGGTGACCTGGGAGAGTCAGAGAGGGGTACCTGGGAGCTTCAGAGGACTACCTCGGGTGTCAGGGATGTACCTGGTAGTGTCACTGGTGTAACTGGGAGTGTCAGAGGTGTTTCTGGAGTGTCAGAGGTGTACCTCGAAGTGTCAGAGGTGTACCTGGGAGTGTCTGAGGTGGCACCGGAGTGTCAGTGGTGTACGAGTGTCAGTGGTGTACCTGGGAGTGTCAGTGGTGTACCGGAGTGTCTGAGGTGTACCTGGAAGTGTCAGAAATGTACCTGGGAGTGTCCGAGGTGTACCTAGGAGTGTCAGAGGTGTAACTGGGAGGTTCAAGAATGTACCTGGGAGTATCGGAGGTGTACCTGGGTGTGTCAGAGGTGTACCTGGGAGTGTCAGGGTTTACCTGTCAGTGTCAGAGGTGTACCTGGTAGTGTCAGAGGTGTACCTGGGGTGTCAGGAGTGTACCTGGGAGTGTCAGGGGTGTACCTGTGAGTCGGCGGTGTATCTGGGAGTGTCAGAGGTGTACCTGGGAGTGTCAGAGGTGTACCTGGCAGTGTCAGAGATGTACCTGGCAGTGTCAGAGGTGTACCTGGGGTGTCGAGGGTGTACCTGGGAGTGTGGAGGTACCTGGGAGTTTCAGGGTGTACCTGGGAGTGTCAGAGGTGTACCCGAGTGTCAGCGTGTACCTGGGAGTGTCTGAGGTGTACCTGGGAGTGTCAGAGGAGTACCTGGGAGCATCAGAGGTGTACCTGGGAGTGTCAGAGGTGTACCTGGAAGTGTCAGAGGGGTGTACCTGGGAGTGTCAGTGGTGGACCTGGGAGTGTCATTGGTGTACCTGGGAGTGTCTGAGGGCACCCAGGAGTATCAGTGGTGTACCGAGTGTCAGAGGTGTACCGGGAATGACAGAGGTGTACCTGGGAGTGTCAGAGGTGTCCTGGGGTCATGAAGTGTACCCTTGGAGTGTCAGCGTGTGCCTGGGGTGTCAGAGGTGTACCTGGGGAGTATCGGAGGTGTACCTGGGTGTGTCAGAGGTATGCCTGGGGTGCCAGAAGTGTACCTGCCAGTGTCAGAGGTGTGCCTGGGAGGTCAGAGGTGTGCCTGGGGTGTCGGAGGTGTGACTGGGAGTGTCAAGGTGTGCCTGGGGAGTGTCAGAGGTGTGCCGGAGTGTCAGGGGTGTGCCTGGCAGTGTTAGAGATGTGCCTGGTGTCAGAGGTGTGCCTGGGAGTGTCTGGGGTGTGCCTGGTGTGGGAGGTGTGCCTGGGGTGTCAGGGGGTGCCTGGGGTGTCAGGGGTGTGCCTGGGGGTGTCAGAGGTGTGTGCCTGGGAGTGTCTGACGTGTGCCTGGGGGTGTCAGAGGTGCCTGGGGCATCAGAGGTACTTGGGGAGTGTCAGAGGTGTGCCTGGGAGTGTCAGAGGTGTAACTGGAAGTGTCAGAGGTGTACCTGGAAGTTTCAGAATGTTCCTGGGAGTGTCAGAGGTGTACCTGGCAGTGTCAGAGGTGTACCTGGGGTTTCAAAGGTGTGCCTGGGAGTGTCAGGGGGTGTGCCTGGGGTGTCAGGTGTGTACCTGGCAGTGTCAGAGTGTACCTGGGTGTGTCAGAGGTGTGCCTGGGCGTGTCAGAGGTGTGCCTGCCAGTGTCAGAGGTGTACCTGGCAGTGTCAGAGGTGTACATGGGGTGTCTGAGGTGTACCTGGGGAGTGTCAGGGGTGTGCCAGAGAGTGTCAGAGTTGTGCCTGGGGGTGTCAGAGGTGTACCTGGGAGTGTCAGGTGCGTGCAGAGTGTCAGGGATGTACCTGGGGTGTCAGAGGTGCACCTGGGAGTGTCTGAGGTGTGCCTGGTGTCTGGGGTGTGCCTGGGGTGTCTGAGGTGTGCCTGGGGTGTCAGGTTGTGACCTGGGGTGACAGGGGTGTGCCTGGGGTGTCTGGGGTGTACCTGTCAGTGTCTGGGGTGTGCCTGGCAGTGTCAGCAGTGTGCCTGGGAGTGTCAGCGGTGTGCCTGGGAGAGAGGTGCAAGTGTCAGGGTGGCGCTGTGAGGAGGTGTGCCTGGGAGCGTCAGAGGTGCCTGGGAGCTTCAGAGGACTTCCTCAGGTGTCAGAGGTGTACCTGGTAGTGTCATTGGTGTGCCTGGGAGTGTCAGAGGTGTGCCTGGTGGTGTCATTGGTGTGCCTAGTGTCAGAGGTGGCCTGGAAGTGTCAGAGGTGTGCCTCAGGAGTGTCAGAGGTGTGCCTGGGAGTGTCTGAGGTGTGCCTGGGAGTGTCAGTGTGGTGTGCAGGTGTCAGGGTGTGCCTGGGGTGTCAGTGGTGTGCCTGGGGGTGTCTGAGGTGTGCCTGGAAGTGTCAGAAATGTGCCTGGGGTGTCTGGGGTGTGCCTAGGTGTCAGAGGGTGTGCTGGAGTGTCAGGGGTGTACCTGGTGTCAGGGTGTAACTGGGAGTGTCAGAGATGTAGCCTGGGAGTATCGGAGGTGTGCCTGGGTGTCAGAGGTGTGCCTGGGGGGTGTCAGAGTGTACCTGCCAGTGTCAGAGGTGTACCTGGTAGTGTCAGATGTGTGCCTGGGAGTGTCAGAGGTGTGCCTGGGGAGTGTCAGGGTGTGACTGGGAGTGTCAGGTGTAACTGGGAGTGTCAAGGTGTACCTGGGAGTGTCAGAGGTGTACCTGGGGAGTGTCAGGGTGTACCTGGGTTTGTCAATGGTGTGCCTGGGGTGTCAGGGGTGTACCTGTGAGTATCGGCGGTGTATCTGGGAGTGTCTGAGGGTGTACCAGTGTCAGAGGTGTGCCTGGGGTATCGGAGGTGAACCTGGGTGTGTGAGGCCTGGGGGTGCCAGAGGTGTGCCTGCCAGTGTCAGAGGTGTACCTGGGAGAGTCAGAGGGTGTACCTGGGGAGTGTCGGAGGTGTAGCTGGGGTGTCAAGGTGTGCCTAGGGGTGTCAGAGGTGTGCCTGGAGTGTCAGGGGTGTACCTGGCAGTGTCAGAATGTACCTGGCAGTGTCAGGTGTGCCTGGGGTGTCTGAGGTGTGCCTGGGAGAGTCGGAGGTGTGCCTGGGGGTGTCAGGGGGTGTACCTGGGGTGTCAGAGGTGTGCCTGGGAGTGTCAGAGGTGTGACTGGGAGGTGTCAGTGGAGTACCTGGGGGTGTCTGGTGTGCCTGGGGTGTCAGGGGTGTGCCTGTGAGGTATCGGCGGTGTGTCTGGGGTGTCTGGGGTGTGCCTGGGGTGTCTGACGTGTACCTGAGAGTGTCAGAGGTACCTGGGAGCATCAGAGGAGTACCTTGGAGTGTCAGAGGGTGTGCCTGGGAGTGTCAGAGGTGTGGCTGGGAGTGTCAGTGGAGTACCTGGGGAGTGTCATTGGTGTACCTGGGGTGTCAGAGGTGTACCTGGGTGTCAGAGGTGTACCTGGAAGTTTTAGAAATGTTCTGGGGTTTCTGAGGTGTACCTGGGGAGTGTCAGATGTGTACCTGGGTGTCAGGGTGTACCTGGGGTGTCAGAGGTGTACCTGCCGGTGTCAGTGGTGTGCCTTTCAGTGTCTGGGGTGTACATATGAGTGTCTGAGGTGTGCCTGGCAATGTCAGCGGTTGTGCCTGTGGGGGTGGGGTGCCTGGGGTGTCTGAGGTGTACCTGGGGTGTCTGGGGTGTGCCTGGGGTGTCAGAGTTGCACCTGGGGTGACAGAGGTGTGCCTGGGGTGTCTGGGGTGTGCCTGTCAGTGTCTGGGGTGTTCCTGGCAGTGTCAGCGGTGTGCCTGGGGTGTCAGCGGTGTGCCTGGGAAGTCAGGGGGAGTCAGAGGTGCTGGGGGTGTCAGAGGTGTGCCTGGAGCGTCAGAGGAGTACCTGGGACTTCAGAGGGACTACCTCAGGTGTCAGAGGTGTACCTGGTAGTGTCAATGGTGTAACTGGGAGTGTCAGAGGTGTTTCTGGAAGTGTCAGAGGTGTACCTCAGAAGTGTCAGAGGTGTGCCTGGGAGTGTCTGAGGGTGTGCCTGGGAGTGTCAGTGGTGTGCCTGGGGTGTCAGGGGTGTGCCTGGGAGTGTCAGTGGTGTGCCTGGGGTGTCTGAGGTGTGCCTGGAGTGTCAGAAATGTGCCTGGGAGTGTCTGAGGTGTGCCTAGGGTGTCAGAGGTGGCCTGGGGTCTCAGGGGTGTACATGGGAGTGTCAGCAGTGTGGCAAGTGTCAGAGATGTACCTGGGAGTATCGGAGGTGTACCTGGGTGTGTCAGAGGTGTGCCTGGGGGTGTCAGAGGTGTACCTGGGGTGTCAGGGGTGTACCTGTGAGTATCGGCGGTGTATCTGGGAGTGTCAGAGGTGTACCTGGGTGTCAGGGTGTACCTGGCAGTGTCAGAGATGTGCCTGGCAGTGTCAGAGGTGTGCCTGGGGTGTCTGAGGGGTGTACTGGGGTGTCGGAGGTGTACCTGGGGTTTCAGGGGTGTACCTGGGAGTGTCAGAGGTGTGCCTGGGAGTGTCAGCGGTGTGCCTGGGGTGCCAGAGGTGTACCTGCCAGTGTCAGGGTGTACATGGAAGTCAGAGGTGTGCCTGGGAGTGTCGGAGGTGTAACTGGGAGTGTCAAGGTGTACCTGGGAGTGTCAGGGTGTGCCTATTGTCAGAGGTGTGCTTGGCAGTGTCAGAGAGTACCTGGCAGTGTCAGGTGTGCCTGGGGTGTCTGAGGGTGTGCCTGGGGTGTCGGGTGTGCAGGTGTCAGGGGGTGTACCTGGGGTGTCAGAGGTGTACCTGGGAGTGTCAGAGAGTGCCTGGGGCATCAGAGGGTACTTGGGAGTGTCAGAGGTGTACCTGGGAGTGTCAGAGGTGTAACTGGGACTGTCAGTGGAGTACCTGGGAGTGTCGATGGTGTACCTGGGAGTGTGAGAGGTGTAACTGGAAGTGTCAGAGGTGTACCTGGAAGTTTCAGAAATGTTCTGGGAGAATCACAGGTGTACCTGGCAGTGTCAGGGGTGTACCTGGGGGTTTCAAGGTGTACCTGGGAGTGTCAGGGGTGTGCCTGGGAGTGTCAGGTGTGTACCTGGCAGTGTCAGAGTGTACCTGGGTGCGTCAGAGGTGTACCTGGGAGTGTCAGAGGTGTACCTGCCAGTGTCAGAGGTGTGCCTGGCAGTGTCAGAGGTGTGCATGGGAGTGTCTGAGGTGAACCTGGGGTGTCAGGGGTGTACGCCAGGGAGTGTCAGTTGTGCCTGGGTGTCAGAGGTGTGCCACTGGAGTGTCAGGTGCGTGCCAGGGGAATGTCAGGGATGTGCCTGGGGAGTGTCAGAGGTGCAGGAGTGTCTGAGGTGTACCTGGGGTGTCTGAGGTGTGCCTGGGGTGTCTGAGGTGTGCCTGGGAGTGTCAGGTTGTGCCTGGGGTGACAGGGGTGGCCTGGGGTGTCTGGGGTGTACCTGTCAGTGTCTGAGGTGTACCTGGGAGTGTCAGCGGTGTGCCTGGGGTGTCAGCGGTGTACCTGGCAGGAGTCAGGGGGTGCCTGGGATGTCAGAGGTGTGCCTGGGGTGTCAGAGGTGTGCCTGGGAGCGTCAGAGGAGTACCTGGGAGCTTCAGAGGACTACCTCAGGTGTCAGGGTGTACCTGGTAGTGTCATGGGTGTACCTGGGAGTGTCAGAGGACTACCTGGTAGTGTCATTGGGTGTGCCTGGAAGTGTCAGAGGTGTGCCTGGAGAGTGTCAGGGGTGTGCCTCAGTGTCAGAGGTGTGCCTGGGTGTCTGAGGTGTGCACCTGGGGTGTCAGTGGTGTGCCTGGGTGTGAGGGGTGTGCCTGGGGTGTCAGTGGTGTGCCTGGGGTGTCAAGGTGTACCTGGAAGTGTCAGAAATGTGCCTGGGTGTCTGAGGTGTGCCTAGGTGTCAGAGGTATGCCTGGGTGTCAGGGGTGTGCCTGGAATTGTCATGGTGTAACTGGGAGAGTCAGAGATGTGCCTGGGGAGTATCGGAGGTGTGCCTGGGTGTGTCAGAGGTGTGCCTGGGAGTGTCAGAGGTGTACCTGCAGTGTCAGAGGTGTGCCTGGTAGTGTCAGAGGTGTACCTGGGAGTGTCAGAGGTGTGCCTGGGGAGTGTCACAGGTGTGGCTGGGAGTGTGTCGGAGGTGTGCTTGGGTGTCAAGGTGTGCCTGGGAGTGTCAGGTGTGCACCTGGGAGTGTCAGGGGTGTGCCTGGGTTTGTCAATGGTGTGCACGTTAATGGGGGTGTACCTGTGGTATCGGCAGTTGTATCTGGGAGTGTCTGAGGTGTGCCTGGGAGTGTCAGAGTGGAGTTCGGAGGTGTGCCTGGGTGTGTCAGAGGTATGCCTGGAGTGTCAGGGGTGTGCCTGCCAGTGTCAGAGGTGTGCCTGGGAGGTCAGAGGTGTGCCTGGGAGTGTCGGAGGTGTAACTGGGGAGTGTCAAGGTTGTACCTAGGGTGTCAGAGGTGTGCCTGGGAGTGTCAGGGGTGTACCTGGCAGTGTCAGAGATGTGCCTGGCAGTGTCAGAGGTGTGCCTGGGGGTGTCTGGGGTGTACCTGGGAGTGTCAGGTGTACCTGGGAGTGTCAGGGGTGTACCTGGGGTGTCAGAGGTGTGCCTGGGTGTCTGACGTGTGCACCTGAGAGTGTCAGGGGTGCCTGGGGCATCTCATGGAGTGCCTTGGGTGTGGAGGTGTACCTGGGAGTGTCAGAGGTGTAACTGGGAGTGTCAGTGGAGTACCTGGGAGTGTGCTGGTGTGCCTGGGAGTGTCAGGGTGTGCCTGTGGTATCGGAGGTGTATCTGGGGTGTCTGGGGTGTGCCTGGGAGTGTCTGACGTGTGCCTGAGAGTGTCAGAGGGAGTGCCTGAGGTGTCAGAGGGAGTGCCTGGGAGCATCAGAGGGTACCTTGGAGTGTCAGAGGTGTGCCTGGGGAGTGTCAGGGTGTGACTGGGGAGTGTCAGTGGTGTGCCTGGGGTGTCTTGGTGTGCCTGGGAGTGTCAGAGGGTGTACCGTGTCAGAGTGTACCTGGAAGTTTCAGAAATGTTCTGGGAGTGCCAGATGTTTGCCTGGGGTGTCAGAGGTGTACCTGGGGTGTCAGAGGTGTACCTGCCAGTGTCAGTGGTGTGCCTGGCGGTGTCTGAGGTGTATATGAGTGTCTGGGGTGTGCCTGGGTGTCAGAGGTGTGCAGGGTATCGGAGGTGTACCTGGGTGTGTCAGGGGTGTGCCTGGGGGTGTCGGAGGTGGTGCCAGTGTCAGGAGGTGTGCCTGGCAGTGTCAGAGGTGTACATGGGGAGTGTCTGAGGTGTGCCTGGGGTGTCAGGGGTGTGCCTGGGAGTGTCAGGTGCGGCTGGGGTGTCTGAGGGTGTGCCTGGGGTGTGGGGTGTACCTGGGGTGTCTGAGGTGTGGGGTGTCAGAGTTGCCTGGGAGTGTCGGAGGTGTGTGCGGTCCAGAGGTGTGCCTAGGAGTGCAGTGCACCTGGGAGTGTCGAGTGTGTGCCAGAGTGTCAGAGGTGTACCTGGGGTGTCAGAGGTGTACCTGGGTGCAGAGGTGTGCTTGGGAGTGTCAGTGGTGTGCCTGGGGTGTCAGGTGCGTACCAGGGGAGTGTCAGAGGTGTGCCTGGGGTGTCAGAGGTGCACCTGGGGTAGTCTGAGGTGTACCTGGGAGTGTCAGGGTGTGCCTGGAAGTGTCAGTGTGCCTCAGAAGTGTCAGAGGTGTGCCTGGGGGTGTCTGAGGTGTGCCTGGGGTGTCAGAGGTGTACCTGGGGAGTGTCTGAGGCGTGGCCTGAGAGTGTCAGAGGTACCTGGGGAGCATCAGAGGAGTACCTGGGGTGTCAGAGGTGTGCCTGGGGTGTCAGAGGTGTAACTGGGAGTGTCAGTGGGTCCTAGTGTCATTGGTGTACCTGGGGTGTCAGAGGTGTACCTGGAAGTGTCAGTGGTGTGCCTGGAGGTTTCATAGTGTTCCTGGGGTGTCTGAGGTGTGCCTGGGGTGTCAGAGGTGTGCCTGGGAGTGTCAGAGATGCCTGGGGAGTGTCGGGGTGTGGAAGTATCGGAGGTGGACCTGGGTGTGTCAGAGGTGTGGGGTGTCAGAGGTGTACCTGCCAGTGTCAGTGGTGTGCCTGGCAGTGTCAGAGGGTGTACATGGGAGTGTCTGAGGTGTACCTGGGAGTGTCAGGGGTGTGCTTGGAGTGTCGGAGGTGTACCTGGGTGTGTCAGAGGTGTGCCTGGGAGTGTCAGAGGTGTACCTGCAGTGTCAGAGGTGTGACCTGGGGAGTGTCAGAGGGTACCTGGAGAGTCAGAGGTGTGCCTGGGAGTGTCAGGAGGTGTACCTGGAAGTGTCAGAGGTGTGCCTGGGGTGTCGGAGGTGTGCCTGGGTGTCAGTGGTGTGCCTGGGAGTGTCTGGGGGTGCACCTGGGGTGTCAGTGTGGTGTACCTGGGAGTGTCAGAGGTGTGCCTGGGGATGTCAGAGGGTGGTGTGCCTGGGATGTCAGAGGTGTGCCTGGGGTGTCAGGGTGTGCCTGGGGTGTGTGGTGTGCCTGGGGTGTCAGAGGTGTGCCTGGGGAGTGTCGAAGGGTGCCTGGGTGTGTCAGAGGGTATGCCTGGGGAGTGTCAGAGGTGTACCTGGGAGTGTCAGAGGTGTACCTGGGAGGTCAGGGAGGTGTGCCTGGGGTGTCGGAGGTGTGCCAAGTGTCAAAGGTGTACCTGGGTGTGTCAGAGGTGTGCCTGGGGAGTGTCAGGGGGTGTACCTGGGAGTGTCAGAGGTGTACCTGGGATGTCAGAGGTGTACCTGGGGAGTGTCTGAGGTGTACCTGGGGTGTCGGGTGTGCCTGGGGAGTGTCAGGGGTGTACCTGGGAGTGTCAGAGTTGTGCCTGGGAGTGTCATTGGTGTGCCTGGGAGTGTCAGGTGTACCTGGAAGTGTCAGAGGTGTACCTGGAAGTTTCAGGAAATGTTCACCAGGAGTGTCTGGGGTGTACCTGGGGTGTCAGGGGTGCCTGGGGTGTCAGAGATGCCTGGGGTGTCAGAGGTGTGCCTGGAAGTATCGGAGGTGTACCTGGGTGTGTCAGAGGTGTGCCTGGGGTGTCAGAGGTGTACCTGCCAGTGTCAGTGGTGTGCCTGGCAGTGTCAGAGGTGTACATGGGGAGTGTCTGAGGTGTAAATGGGGAGTGTCAGAGGTGTGCTTGGGGTATAGGAGTTGTACCTGGGTGTGTCAGAGGTGTGCCTGGGAGTGTCAGAGGTGTACCTGCCAGTGTCAGAAGGTGTGCCTGGCAGTGTCAGAGGTGTACATGGGGTGTCTGGGGTGTGCCTGGGGTGTCAGAGGTGTGCATGGGAATGTCAGAGGTGCAACTGGGAGTGTCTGGGGTGTGCCTGGGGGTGTCTGAGGTGTGCCTGGGGTGTCAGAGGTGCCTGGGGTATCAGAGGTGTGCCTGGGAGTGTCAGGGTGTGCCTGGGTTTCAGAGGTGTGGCTGGAGTGTCAGTGGTGTGCCTGGAGTGTCATTGGTGTGCCTGGGGTGTCTGAGGTGCACCTAGGAGTGTCAGTGGTGTGCCTGGGGTGTCAGAGGTGCCTGGGATGACAGAGTGTGCCTGGGAGTGTCAGAGGTGTACCTGGGAGTGTCAGGGGTGTGCCTGGGAGTGTCAGAGGTGTGCCTGGGGAGTGTCAGAGGTGTACCTGGATGTCGAGGTGTACCTGGGTGTGTCAGAGGTGTGCCTGGGGAGTGCCAGAGGTGTACCTGCCAGTGTCAGAGGTGTGCCTGGGAGAGTCAGAGATGGCCTGGGGTCGGAGGTGTAACTGGGAGTGTCAAGGTGTGCCTGGGAGTGTCAGAGGTGTACACCTGAGTGTCAGGGGTGTGCCTGGCAGTGTCAGAGATGTGCCTGGCAGTGTCAGGTGTGCCTGGGAGTGTCTGAGGTGTGCCTGGGGAGTGTCGGAGGTGTACCTGGGAGTGTCAGGGGTGTGCCTGGGGTGTCAGAGGTGTACCTGGGTGTCAGGGTGTACCTGGGGTGTCTGACGTGTGCCTGAGTGTCAGAGGAGTACCTGGGAATCAGAGGTACCTGGGGAGTGTCAGAGGTGTGCCTGGGAGTGTCAGAGGTGTAACTGGGACTGTCAGTGGAGTACCTGGGAGTGTCATTGGTGTACCAGCTAGTGTCAGAGGTGTACCTGGAAGTGTCAGAGGTGTACCTGGAAGGTTTTCAGAATGTTCCTGGGAGTGTCTGAGGTGTGCCTGGGAGTGTCAGAGGTGTGCCTGGGGTGTCAGAGATGCACCTGGGAGTGTCAGGGGTGTACCTGGAAGTATCGGAGGTGTACCTGGGTGTGTCAGAGGTGTACCTGGGAGTGTCAGAGGTGTACCTGCCAGTGTCAGTGGTGTACCTGGCAGTGTCAGAGGTGTACATGGGAGTGTCTGATGTGTGCCTGGGTGTGTCAGGGGTGTACTTGGGAGTATCGGTGTGCAGGTGTGTCAGAGGTGTGCCTGGAGTGTCAGAGGTGTACCTGCCAGTGTCAGAGGTGTGCCTGGCGGTGTCAGGGTGTACATGGGGTGTCTGGTGTGCCTGGGGTGTCAGAGGTGTGCTTGGTGTCAGAGGGTGCAGCTGGGAGTGTCTGAGGTGTGCCTGGGGTGTCAGAGGTGTGACCTGGGGGTGTCTGGGGTGTGCCTGGGGTGTCAGGTTGTACCTGGGAGTGTCGGAGGTGTGCCTGGGGTGCCAGAGGTGTGCCTAAGTGTCAGTGTTGTGCCTGGGAGTGTCAGGTGTGTACCTGGGGGTGTCAGAGTTGGCCTGGGGTGTCAGAGGTGTGCCTGGGGTGCCTGAGGTGTACCTGGGAGTGTCAGTGGTGTGCCTGGGAGTGTCTGGTGTGTGCCAGAGTGTCAGAGGTGTGCCTGTGAGTGTCAGGAGTTGCCTGGAGGCAATACATCGACACC